>NC_059279.1:11403264-11420764 GCF_017591435.1 Portunus trituberculatus | reverse complement strand
CGGCCCTGAGGGACCTTCTCAGGTGAGGACACCTGCTGCTGTCCGCCGTCCTCCTGGGAACAAGTGGTGCGCTCGTCCTGGCTGACTTGGAAGGGCCCAGCTAGCCCGCCCGCCTCTTAGGTCCTCAGGCAAGACCACCACGGGAAGCGGGGACGTCCAGTACTCGGGCAGAAAAACAGCGATATAAAAAGCGGCCGTGGGCGCCATCTGGCCCTTCCGTCCACCATCACGCCTTGACATATTTCCTTCCTACAATTTATCTCAAGCGACTCACTCTCTCTCTCTCTCTCTCTCTCTCTCTCTCTCTCTCTCTCTCTCGTCCAAAGGTCCGCGACAAATATGGTACCCGTGTTCCTAGTGACGCCAAAACCCAGGCCTGGAAATCAGCGTCGCCGTGCCGAGGCAGAGAGGACGCGACGTGACACGACCATTCGTCTCTCCTCCAAGACTGGGCGGTCAAACAAAATAAACAATCTTGGCACGAAGCACGGCCCCTCGGAAGCCTTGACAGGACTGCCGCTGCTCGCTCCGCCTCGCTGATAACCCACATATGTATCGTCGAGCCTGAAATCCACAACAAAGGCGCGTTTAACATTCACCTTCCACCTCCGACCCGTCTGCTTGTCCGCCCTCTACAGACAAAAATTTTCTCTTAAGAAAACGAGTTAATGGAGTGAGACTTGAGGCAAGGCAGCGGCGGTAGCTGGAGAGAAATGCAATGTTGAACGTCCTCTATTGACTCCCGGGTCGCTGTTCACCTCAGTTTTTGCTACATGGAGTGGGTGGGTGGTTCGGCTGGCAGGGCCTTGGGGCCACAGGAGGAAGGAGGAAGGGAGAGAGGGAGGAAAGGAGAGGCAATAGAGGGGGTTAGCATTGTCACAGGACCAAACCTGCTGCAAGCTTTCACTGCTACAAGACCGCTCTTCCCTCTCCTCCACCTCCCCCAACCCCAACACAGCCTGCCGCTCACACCTGCCTCCCTCACCCTAACACACTTGTCTTCCAGTTCTCCATTCGCTAGTGGAGGCAAACTGGAGAAAAACACAAAAAAGCGGTCCACTAGGTGAGCGTGGGGCTGTGGTAGTGGAGGTGGTATGTGGGAGGGGGAGGGGCAAGGCGGATGGAGTCGAGGTGGGGTGGTAGGGATGGAGTGAGGCAGACGGGGATGATGGGGAGGGGGGGGCGGGAAAGGGTCGGTAAGGCCACCCACAAGTCGGCTCCATGTTGACAGACGCAAGATACGCATATTTAACCACGAATTTTGCTCTCTACCGAAGCGTGCCGAGGCCGCGGCAAGACACGCACAAGTGTATAGGGCGTGGGTGGAAGAAGAGGAGAAGCACACGCCTCACATACTCAGCGGCAGGGCGTGGGGAGCGAAAAGAAGGGACGCCCAAGTCAGTAACAGCGGCCTCGGAGCAGGTAGGGGTGTTACCTGCAGACGCCTCACTACTTAGAGGGAATGCCGATTACGTCTTTCTTAGATATTTTGAGGTTCTTATATACGCCTCCAGAATGTTGTGCGTGAGATGCGGGCTGGAGTGGATGACGGTGGGGTGTGAGAGAGGGCGAGGGCCTGGATGGGGGGCAATGTGGGGAGTGACAGCACTGGGGAAGGGATCAAAGTCATCAAGCCTCAATTAAATCCCTCAAAGTGGCGACCGTCCTTATGCTACCTGAGCGAGCGACCCGGAGGATTGCAGCAGCACGACGCGTCACATACACTCACACACGCACACCTTGCTCACCATCACCTCACTCCCTCCCAGGACGAATTTCCATGGAAAATATGAATTAAAAGTGACGGTATTTCTTTCCCTCTCACCACCACAATGATGGCCGCCACTCACGCCACGAGAATAAGAGGGGGTGGCATTGGGGAGGTGAAGCTGATCAGGTGATGCGTTATTACCTTCCCTAAGATAGCTACCTATTAGACCACTTCATCGAGGTTTCTTCCTCATCACCACCCATCTAAGATCACCTTAACTCGCCCTTTGATTGTTTTCCTCTATCTCTCCCTCTCTCATTCAGTTTACCACTTCGTTCCACATCGCGGCAGATTCATCACGAGCGGCTTGGATTTGTGTTCCTTGAGAGGGAAGGGAAAGGAGGGAAGGACGCGTCACTTCTTTCTCTCTCTCTCTCTCTCTCTACGTGGACACAAAGGAGTTGTTGGGTGCCGAAGAATGCCAACAAAGATCCCTTACGTGCACGTAAGAGACTGAAGGCCAGGCGAATGTTGCTCCCTGGAAGGTTAAATTGACACATACTCAAAGGATATTACTACACATAAATAACAGTGATAATGACAACATCAGCGAGAATAAAAGTAGAACTGAACATGGGAACAGTAGCATGAACAGCAGTAGGAATAGCAACAACATAAGTAGCAGCAGCAGTAGTTGTAATAGTAGTAGTACACATGCCGCACACACGCCAACACCACCCTAACACTTTCCTCTCACTAAACATTCATCCCAAACATTCCTCTTCCCTCCATCTCCCCCAACTAACACAACACACCACGCCCTCCCAGCGGTCACCATGACACAAGTTCAACCCCAAACGGCCCCTTAAACCGTGACCCACAGGATAGAACTTACCATCTTGTTATTAAGCCTAAGGGTGACTCGCTACTCAGAAAATTGTCGTCAGCCCACATGAACCAGTGGAAAGGAGGACGAGAGGTATCTTGAGAAATCTAAGTGTGGTGATAAAAGTAAAGTTTTCTCCCTTCCATGATAAGACTTATCTCCCACGCACCGCCCAATTAGGTGACATAAATAGGCGTCCTTCCCGCGGCTATCCTTAATATTTACGTCCTTATTAATGTTACTTTTTTTTTCCATGAGGCTTTTTTTCAATATTTATGTCTATTGAAGCTTTGTCTAGTGTCCTCTCCCAGCACGCCTTCTTACACCTCACCTTTGTTCATCACAAGTCTTTTTATTTCTATTTACAAGATTTTGTGCGCATCGCCTTCCCTCCCCACTCACACTTCAACGCGAGTGTCTCTTGGTTACCCTGCCGTCATGTGTGGTGAAGTCATTTTCCGCTCTACATTCTAGCCTATCAAATACAATATGTTGTCCCATAGCCCATTCTTCCTCCATTATTTACAGCGCGTTAAGTTCCCCATCGCGGGCTTTATCGCTGAGGCTTTTGGGAGGCGATGAGTGCGCCTCGCTGGGCCCTTTATCTTCGACCCGTTCGTGGTCCTTCCGTCGGGACGCAGGACAACGAGGCTTCCTGTTGACACTCAATGATGTTGACACCACCGTGGTGACGCCTTGTTCTCCGAGGAAACCCCAAGGGAAAAGACGTCATCAGCCCACTCTCACCGTTTCCAGTTCGTCGTCCCCCCCATCCCTTTCCTCTCTTCTTTTCTCTTATCTTGTATGTATTTATGTATTTATTTATGTATTTATGTATGTATGTATGTATGTATGTATGTATGTATGTATGTATGTATGTATGTATGTATGTGTGTGTGTGTGTGTGTGTGTGTGTGTGTGTGTGTGTGTGTGTATATATATATATATATATATATATATATATATATATATATATATATATATATATATATATATATATATATATATATCGCATTCATCCTCTCTCACTTCCATTACTCCTATAAGAAATAAGTCCACCCTCCCCCTATCCATCTTCTTTCACACTTTTCCTTCACTTTCATTTCTCCTTTGTCTCTCCCGTTTACTGCAGTTCACTTTCTCCACCTTTCCCTCCTGACAAGTCGCCCTTCACCTCTCCTCTCGCCACCACCTGCCTCCCTCCCCACCCTTTCTCGCGCATCTCCACCCCTCACCTTTCCTCCCTATTCTACGATATATTCCAACTTTTCTCGCCCCCTTCCCCACAACGACAGGGTGTACAGGGTGTAGGGGCTTCCACGAACTAGGGCCTCAACCCCACTCACTCTACGGAAGCCCTTCCTCTCCCCCCCATTACCCACATAGATCACCCCCTTTACTCCCGCGACTACCGGAAAGGGCCCGCCGTCACTACTAAAGCCAGGTTGGGTTACGTGAGCCTACACAGAATTCATAAAGGACATGATCGTATTGCTTATTCACGCTTATTCATCATTATGGTCATTTTTTTAGGGCGTCGTAATTTGTCTTGGATTAACTGCGTTCTTTTTTGTGAGCTAAGGGTCCTTTTGCCGAGATGCGAAGTGCTGATGCAGCGTGACCGAAAACTTCCCTTCAGGATAAATAACGATTTCTTTTTTTCGTTTTCCTCTACGAACACGCAGTTACAAATAAATGCAAGGTTTGTGTTCAGATCTGGCATGAAACTCCTTTTGATATTACTGTGCGGTAGTACATTTCCTTTAATCCTAGTGAATGCTTGGCAACATTCCCCTGAGTCCTTCACATCCAGCAATGTCTATGGTAATTTTTCTTTTAAGTACAGTAATGTGCGTAGGACTCATTTGGTTCCTTTAAGCCCTGTAGAGGACACTCCGCAAGCCTTGTGAAAGCGGGAAAGGCTGGCCAAGTGCATCAGGTCAGGCGTGATGGAGAGAGAACCCACGCATATTAAATTCTTAAGAAGGATGATGACATTCAGAAGCAAACACGCTGCGCGGGAACCATGAGAGACGCAGAATCCTGAATACTCTTGGATCCCTCTCTTAATAGAATTAGAGACACCAAGTTACAGGGTCTCCTGAATGCGTCCCGCCAGGCTAGCCGTGTCTTGAGGCCATCTTAATACTAAATCTAGGCATCTTAAGTTCGCAGGAGAGTCTGTAAGCTAGTTTGAGCGATTAGTGTGTAAGCATCGAATTAACGTCTGTGAACCAATTACTTCCTAGTGCACAGAGTGAGGAAATATGATTACAAGATGCTATATTTAAGTTACTGGAAGGCGTCGAGGCATAAAGAGAAACATGTTACTCGGGTATTTATCGCACTGTACATAACAACTATGTGGGAAGGGGAAAAAAATCGGGGGAAAAATACACCAGCCTAATTATCACACACACACACACACACACACACACACACACACACGAGTCCATACAACACACACCACCAACTAACCTTTAAGCCTTCTCTACCGACCGGAAATGATGAATAATAAGGGTTGTGCAGGAGACACCAACCACCCTTCCGCCTACCCCTGCCCCCCACCCCCTTCTCACCCCTATTACCCCTACCACCTACTTCTACTCCCTCTCAGCAAGGCCCTCCTCACCCCTCTCCCAGCCTGCGTAACACCGGAAATGCTATCAAAAGCCCCACTACCCTTCACAGGTGGTGGAAACGCGTTAACATCTTTGGACTTTCAGCATCTCAGCGATTCAAGACAGTTAATCAGTCTCTTTTCATGATCTGATGTGGACGTGATTAAATGTATGAGCTGATATGACTTTGATTCTCTCTCTCTCTCTCTCTCTGAAGCGCTTGATTTATGATGATTTCTCTCTCATACGATTCGTCGCTCACAATTTACACCTCCTTAACTGTTTGGTTGTTCGTTCAGTGCGAGGACAAGTAGGACCTGTTTCCTTCCGTGTGTGGGAAGCCTCGGAGCGCACACACAGACGACTCAGTGGCCAGGAACCGGTTCAGAAGCCTCGAGCAGACTGTCTCTTGAACCTCCGCTTGATTCCACAAAACACATGATACTGGTGGCGAGAAGTGAAGAAACTCCCTCTTTCTCTCCTCCATTGCTCTATTTTAAGAGATGTGGAGAGAATGTGGAGGCACCTTAAGGGGGAGGAGGTCGGAGGGAGAGGAGCACTACAACACCCCTCCCGCCCCTCCACCACCCCCCTCCTCACAACCACTATCACTACTACCAGCATACTACCACCACCATCACCACCACAACGATCAACAACAAAATATTTCAAGAAGTGTCTATTGTAGTCTCGTTTTAAGGACAACATGGCTGCCTACCTCCCCCATCTCCACCTCCTCCTCCTCCAGCTATCTCCTTGCCCTCTTAGAGTCATTGGTGCCAATTTTGCGCAAACAAGACCGTCTGAACGACCCGTATGCAAATGGTTGTGTATTCTTGTTCTGCTCAATCTTACGCGTTTAAAGGATGTGAGGCAAACAAGATCGGAATTTTACCTCGGGCGATTTTGATGACAAGAGGAATCCTAGAACTAGGTTTACGAGGGATCAAGTCGCGTCTCTCTCTCTCTCTCTCTCTCTCTCTTTCTCTGGGATTGATTTCAGCGATACGACAATGTGATACAACGGTCATTAGAATATGTCTATCTTGATAACAACATGAGGTGAGGAATTAGCATATCTTTTACGTTTATTATTATTATTATCATCTCTCTCTCTCTCTCTCTCTCGTATGTAAGAGAGAGAAATCCTTAAAAATTCGCCACGATGAATGAGAATCAAGTGTAAGTGAGCGAGTAAGTGAGTGAGAGAGTGAGCGAGGCGTCCCGGCAGCACCTCCACTGTTCCTCGCCTCATGGGGAACAAAGGGAGGCTTGTGCGAGGGAGACAACCTCACCCTTCTTCCCTTCTCTTCCCTCCCTTCTTTCCTCCTCCTCCTCCTCTCTGCCCCCCTCTTTCCACCAGGAAGCATATCCTCCTCCTCCACCACCACCACCACCCTCTCCCTCCACCAACACTTGTCTGCTGTTTGTATGATAATTAATGTGCCCTAATTTTCTGCTCAATCCAAACTGGCCAGCTCATAATTCAAGTTTCAACCGTTGCTTACCTCTCTCTCTCTCTCTAATGAATTGTCAGAAATTTTACATGCATTTTTTTTTCTGGTTAGTGTGTGTGTGTGTGTGTGTGTGTGTGTGCGCGCATGAGGGGGTATCAAACTGGTAAGAGATATAACAGCTATTCATATGAAAGTCTCTAAGCGGCAAATTCTTTTAGACTCGTCCGCAACGCTAATTCTGGCATCAATAATAGTGACAATGATGGTTTCGCTGCCTTGCACCACAAATCTCTGCCTGGCTGTCTTTCCCTTTCATGCTTCATTAACATTCACATTAAATTTCATTGCAGCTTATTTGCTCTTCTAAATCATCCACTTGTGCGAGTGTTTTCGTTTCTTACTCCATTAGTTATACTCACTAAATTTCATTTACTTATTTACTCACAAGCGTATACTTTAGAGCCTCGCCGGTACTTTTTCTATTATCTCAGTTTGCAAAGCCTATATTTACACATTAATCGCCTTATCCTATGACAACCTGACACTCTGCTCCCGTAAGAGTTAGGTTTCCGTCTGCTGCAAAGGCGTCACTCTCGATCTGTTGTCAGTAATATCAGCGTTGGCAACAGCGGTTCCTCCCCTCTGACGAGGAGACACCTGTTGCATGAATCAGTTTGCTGCGTGCGTGCCTTGTTCCAGAGCGATATGGGACACCTGTTCACTAGCTTGTTTGAGAATCCCATAACATGGCAATCAATGTCTTGCAACTGATAGCCCATGATCAACTTGTTGCCACAACCATTAGCCTCCTACAGATGTATTGATCCGTTAGCGTTAGCTGGCACGCACCTGTTGCTAAGCTGGTGTGTCTTGTTACCATGATACCTTGTGTGTTCTCGTGGCCCAGAAAGTACGTGTCATGTTGTACGTATGGCTGGCTTTGAGCTATGCTGCCCTGTGCTGGTAAATGCACTGGATATTAAACACTTCGCATGTAAGAAGTACAATACTGTCATTTTTTTTAGCCTTAGATTGAAATTTTAATACCAAGCAATATATGGACGTTTTTTTTTTTTTTTTTGTATAAGGCAAGCTATACGCCTAAGGCTCACAGTGCCATGTTGTGTCATATCAATGAAAGGAAAATAAGAAGGATGGTATTTCCTCAATGTGCGTCTCTCGTTGCTGCACCACGAGTAAGCATAGCATTGACCACGAAGCGCCTAACACGGGAAATGCTTCCATGTACGGTCAGCAGGGAAAACTTTGTATTACTTTCAAGAACATAGTAAACTGACACTAATGTTTTCCTCAGGCCCAGCCCCATATCCCAGCCCAGGGCGAGTACACGTGTCTTGAGCAGGAAGTGCCTCAGTGTCCCAGAGCCGTGATGTGTCCTGTTAGCACGGCCGGGAGGACACTGGTCAAGTTTGGTGGTTGGCCTAACCAAGTGTGAACCCCGAGTGTCTCTACCTACCCCCCTCCACAAGACCCCCATAAACCAACCAGTCCCCAAGACGAAGAGGAAGAAGAAATAGATATTAGTTAAAAAAAATCTGGAAAATAATATTAAAGTTTTTACATCTTTTAGAGAGCTGAAAAAAACTGGCATAATAGGGGGAAAGAAGTAAGCTAGGCCGACAACTGTAGGACAAGAAGGAAGAGACCGAGGAAATATAGATGACTGAAACTAAAACAAGTGCATTAGGTATGTCTGGCCTCCATCAACAACAAACACTGGCTGGTTTTCATCAAAACCACCGTCCACTATTTTTAGCTACTACCATGATGATCTCATGAGTTATGTGAAGAATCGATGACAAACTCAGTGATGTCATACCTTCACGGAAAATCTCGCCTGTTTACATTCTTGATAGAGGTACTCGCTTCACCTATTTCTTGTGAAAGAAAATTCGTTGTTTCTTAAACAGTGAGGAACTCAAAACAGTTCATGTCTTAAAATGTCAGTGAAAAACTAAGTCGAGCAAATGCATTTATTTATCTGTTGGTCACCAATCTACCTACCAGAAGTTTTCCCACCAGTCCTAGAACTTTACCTGCTGGGGAGGCCCATAAATTATCCTGAAATCCACAAGAATGTCTCCCAATCCAGAATTCAACCTACAGGACCATCACCAGCCATCCCTCACGATGGCAAGCCTCGGCGCGGCCTAACGCCACATCGCAGCCATTCCTCCTCCATTTACTTCATTTACTAACTCATTAATTCTCGTCACCCTGGTGTCGGGTTACTGTCACGACTTTGTTACCTGCTCATATTTTTTGTTCTACTTTCCTAGTGCCTTAAGAGTTCACAATTTCTATAATTCTCTAAGTTTAAAGGAAAACGTCACTGATATTTTTTGTGGAGACTGCCCAGCCTGGCGTGTCTGTCTGTAGTGCCTCATTTCCTCCACCAAGGATAGATGGAGACAAATATATAACATGTGTGTTCAAGAACTGAATAAAATATTTGATACAATTCTACAAGTTGGACAAGGTTAAATGGAAAACTTTTTTACAGGTAACAAAGTAACACACTAAACACTCCGGTGCTTTGGCTAATAATGGGAGTTTCAATGCCCACCCCTCAAAAAAAAAAAAAAAACAAGCATAAAGCAATACCATGGAAAGAGAAAAGCGTTAGGTACCACCGCCACCCAGACAAAGTATGTCAGCGCGTCGGACCAGTGTTAGAGAACCCAACAGGCAAAATTTCTGTCTCAGCAAAGTTGCCACATCAAGCTACAACACACACCACCTCTGCAACACCTGTGCACCGAGGAAACGGGCAGCGTGTGTGGCACGTGGTGTTCACCTGTTCTATGCAGGTGTTCAACATTGTCAAAACAGGTGTCCCGACCCAACCCTCAATCCCCAGCAGCCAAACAGCCCCTCCGCTGGACTACCTGCGGCGCGTGAAAAGCTTGTCCCCCAAACAGCGTCATAAATACGTGGGCCCAGTAGAAGCAACACATTGTGAGTGTTAAGAAACCTTGGAAGCAAACATAACAAGCATGTTGTGTGTGCGAGGGTGGGCGCTGCGTTGTTTATTCCACGTCCTTGTGTGTGTTGACTCAGCCTGTATCTGAGTGTACGAAGTAACACATTCAACTTGTGCAAAGACTGAACATTCTTCCACCAGCTGTGTTGATGTGATTGACAATTGTTACTACATCCACTACACCACCTTCACCTCTACTACACCATCACTACCACAACACCAGGACTCAACTCACCATGTTCACTGCGCTGCTCCTTAAGGACTCCGATGGCGGGTCTTAATCCTGGGTACGGAGTCCGCACTGCCTCAACACCGAGCCATCAAGACAGATTCCAGTGGTCACCTTACTCAAGTCTCAAGAAACTCGAAGGCTGTGTTGTCCCGTCGACCCTCAGTATCCGTGAGGGGGAGGCGATGCGGCGGTGCAGATGTTATGTGGACGAGCTGGTCTTGGTCTTGGCGGACTCACACTTCATAAATATTTGTTCAACTTTTGGTTTCCGATTGATCAGTAAAACAAGAACTAATACAAAAACATCCTTATCACCAAATTATTTAAAATTAACAAAACAACTTATTTCACTGATTATGTGGGTCGCGCAATTTATCAGCACTTGACCGCTGCTTTTAGTCTCACAGCGGCGGGTCTTCGCGTGTCAGGATAGCAGCTCTGACCGTCCAATATCCGTGCAATTTAGCTCAAAGCTCACGGACCGAAGCGCAGCAAGTCCATTTGCCTCGCCAGTCGTGACCGAACTGAGGCAGGGAGACTAGACTCGCGGGAGCGTCTCAAAGTCGTGCCGTGGACTCCGTTCCCCTGCGCGATTCCGCTGCGCGCGCGGGACCGCTGGTTCTGCCTTGCCCCTCCCCCGCTGGCGGTGGCGGCCCTCACACGCCTACAAGACGTTCTTCTTCATTAATTATCAACCATCACGACACATTTACCCTCTTAATTCACGAGAAGCCCTCACTGCCTCACCTGAGCCGCGGATGTCCACCGTGAGGTAGGAAGGCGATTGGGAATACAAGCCAAACTGAGACGAAGAAAAGGGCCATCGACGGCTTACAAGAAGACAGGACATCGGGTGCAAACTCCTCCAAGCAAGTCACTAAATTCGTGGAAGACAGTTGTCGGGAGTCGCCGGTGATGCAATTTTTCGCCAAACTTCCCCGCGGCAGTCCTCCCCACGCCCCGCAGAATTCCAGAATGAAGTTGCTAAGTCGGGGCGTCCCAGCCTTGCAAAACGCCAGTGGCGCTCAACCTGGTGCTTGCTGGCACCAATACCTGCAGGTGCTTGCATGCAGCACGCGAAGTCAGGGAAGGCAAGAGACATCGCTGCTTCTGCCAGACCAACCAGAAGACTCTCAAAAAGTAAGATCATAATGACCAGGGACAAATGTAAAGCCCCCAAAAAAAGACTAGGAAAAAGTGCCTCTTTAGTGCCTCAACCCCCACCCACCATGTACTCCCCACACCAGTATCAACTGTAAAGAATTTTCGAAATGCACATTTAAGTAAACAACCATAACATGGCTAACACAATCCAGCCAACTCCTCATCAAGATACACATTTGTGTGTGTGTGTGTGTGTGTGTGTGTGTGTGTGTGTGTTTAACCTTGTAAGTGAAGGTGTCATTGCCAAAGTGAATATGGGCATGTGTCCTTTGCACACTCGTACTCTTACCCTGATAGACACTCTCTCTCTCTCTCTCTCTCTCTCTCAGGCAGGGACGAAGGGATAGGAAATGGCTTACTTACGGAGGTAACCTCTACTTAACACACACACACACACACACACACACACACACACACACACACACACACAGAGAGAGAGAGAGAGAGAGAGAGAGAGAGAGAGAGAGAGAGAGAGAGAGAGAGAGAGAGAGTAATAATGGTAAGTACAAAGATACAAACACAATATTCATCGTCGCGAATATTGCAGGTTTTAGGTAAGGAAAAAATGAATACCAAGTTAGTAATAAACAACAAATATAATCACAACAGGCAAGGGATACACAACCAATAGGAAACAGCAACGCAGATCTCGTCCACCAGTCATATGCCTCCGTGTACCTGTCAGGGAACCAATCAGGAGCGAGGAGAGCGACAAATTTACTCCTGCAAAGGGTCAAGATTCATTAATGGCCAATAGCGACCGAGGTAATTCACAACGACAGCCAATCAAAGGAGCGGAAACATTCTTTGCCTTTCGGAGTGGGAACCAATGAGAGAACGGGATTTTTCCACCAATGGCAAGCGAGAAAGGAAGGAGCTGAGGAAGGGAGGAGGAGGGGGGTAAGAGATGGGGGAGCTGCTGCAGAGGTGTGTGTGGTCAGCTAAGCCGCATTCTGGGGGGATGGGAAGGGGGAAATGCAACCCCCCTCCATAACCTTAGGGCAATGGGGGAGAGCAAGGGAAGGGGAGGGCAGGGGGAGTGTTGCACGGATGCCTCGTGGTGTGGTGGTGGTGGTGGTGATTTGTGTTGCCTCAGATGTTAATAATGTGTTGAAAGTAGCAATGGTGCCGATGGTGGTGGTGATGATAGCGGTGGCTGTCAAGACTTTATATGATTAATAAGTATGCCACATGTATGCATCACTGGTGGTGGTGGGGGTGGTGAAGCTATGCAGGTGGTGATGACGGCTATGTTGTACTAAAGTAGATGGTGATGTAGTGGTGGCAATGTTTATGTAAGGATGGTGAATTATTGGTGATGTAGTGGTGAAAACGGTGGTTGCGTACGAGTATTAGTGATAATAGTGGTGATGATGACAGTAAGAGTGACAGCGGTGATAACGCAGACGTAAAGATAACAACATTGCAAAGGGGACGTGTCTTGTTATTAACAGAAATCAAAACAAAATCCAGATAAATCATTTTGACCACCAGAGGCTCCACAAACAATAATAATCGGACCAGGCGCCAGAAAGCTTCCATGATAAACATTCAGCTGACGACATTACCACCTGCTATAAAACACTGAAGAATGCATTGGGTTGAAAGTCACAAGTAAAAGTTAGCTATTGTGACGTCACTCCCCTCTCAACGTCGAAATATCATTATAGAGGCAGTGATTAAAAAAATACACCCACAAAGAGCAATGTTAACAAAAACAACAATACTTTACAACACATAAAGGAGTAAAATTGAGAGCCTGGAGAGAGAGAGAGAGAGAGAGAGAGAGAGAGAGAGAGAGAGAGAGAGAGAGAGAGAGAGAGAGAGAGAGAGAGAGAGAGAGAGTTCTTTACACCTGCACTTCCTGCCAGTTTCCCGAGCCAAACAAGACAGAAGTTTACACGTGGGGGTATTTAAGGATGAAAAATGTGACAACAGGATGAAGAAAACATGAAAGGCTAAGGTTGAAAAACAAAAAAAGAGTATAAAGTATAAAGAGAAAAAGGACGAAAAGAAAAAGAACACGACGAGGAGAGGAAGTGCAAGAATGTACACGAAAGAAAATGGTTGAAAACGAAAATGAGAGAGAGAGAGAGAGAGAGAGAGAGAGAGAGAGAGAGAGAGAGAGAGAGAGAGAGAGAGAGAGAGAGAGAGAGAGAGAGAGAGAGAGAGAGAGAGAGAGAGAGAGAGTGGGGGGGGTTAAAGACGGCAGGAGACAGAGGATTATTAAAGGCTAACTCTCGGTCCTGGACGCATAAATCTGATGCCTGGAATTTCCTTGAAAGTAAGAATGGAATGCATGGCCCAGACTGACCACCCAGGAGGAGGAGGAGGAGGAGGAGGAGGAGAAGGGGAAAAAGATGAAGACGAAAAAGAAGAAGAAGAAGAAGAAGAAGAAGAAAGAAGAAACCTACAATGTATAAAGATAGGTGAAAAATTATTATAAAACACACACACACACACACACACACACACACACACACACACACACACACACACACACACACACACATTCCCTCCACGTGTGGGTGAACGAGTTGCCACTTGTTGAATAGGGAGACGGGGAGGGAGTGTGGGAGGTAGGGATGAGGCGACAGGGAGACTAGGACTGAGTAAGGGAGGGAGGAAGGAGGGACATTAAGCGGGAGGAAGACAGAGGAATGGGAAGGGAGGATCACTGTTGCTGAGAGAGAGAGAGAGAGAGAGAGAGAGAGAGAGAGAGAGAGAGAGCAAATTAATAAAGATTTAAACCGTGAACGCAAATAATCCGGTGTACTATGAGTAGTCAGCAGAAAAAGACGCGAGCCTGCATGTTCCGGCAGGAGTGATCAGGCGCGAACACGCAACACACACACACACACACACACACTCACACACACAGTACTCCCTATCCTCTGTTAATTCCTTGAGTACGATGCGTTTTCATAATCATTCTCTTTACTACTTGACGATTTTCTACAGCTTTAAAAACTTATATGGAAATCAAAATAATGAAGAATCTGAGCATTAATTTTCTGACCTCCACAGACCCTTCCTAATATCAATAAAATCATCTAATCAAACCCAAAATTCAAGGTAGAAATGAGTTCCAGTGCTGAAGATGTTAAAAGTAAAACACAAATTCGTTCAAACCAAACAATTTCACTCGTGTTAGTTTAGTTCTGCTGATCAATATTCCAGTACAGGGGAAAATGTGCTAACAGAAAATATCAAATTGACGTAGGAGAAAAAATGGCTTTCCCTGGAATAGACGAGCAGTAGACATAGGTGAAGAGTTGTTTATCTGGTGTGTGTGTGTGTGTGTGTGTGTGTGTGTGTGTTATAAATCTATTCGCTTCCAGTTACGGAGTTTTAAGTCAATAGTGGTAAGGCAGGGTGATACATGCTGAGTATATATAAGCCTCTGCACGCGTAATAAAATTCATCCTTGTTTGGAATCGTGAAGGAGGGAGAGACAAGAAAAAAGTTGGGAAAAAGTACATCGAAAAAAATAATACAGGTATAAATAGCCCATAGGTAAAGGCACAGGAAAAAGACACTACCAAGAAATAGTGCCAGTTTGGTGTAGGAAGAAAAAAGACAGATAAATGGCCTGTCCTGGAATAGAAGGAAAGCAGAGATTGTTTTGAGACGGTACTCTCTCTCCTGCAGTGGAAGTTAATCACACAAGATCGTAATAATCGTATTGATGGTGATGGCAATAATAATGAAACATATAAAACTTTAATTCTACATATATTTCCATTCAAACAGTTAGATTCAATTTGCACTCAGTTAACTTGGAAAACTTCAGAGACACAGATCAGCCATTGAAGAGGGCATTCTCTCTCTCTCTCTCTCTCTCTCTCTCTCTCTCTTTGTTCCTGGACAGTGGTCGCGCGAGGGGAAATAAGGATAAATATAACATAATGAGGGAAAGAGAAAAGAAGGGAGAGGGGTGACGTCACGAGGAGGTGTTGAAGGTAGGCACTGCAACGCCTTCCTTCTCTCCCTCCATCCTTCCATCATTCCCTTTCTCCTCCCTCTTCCCTTCTCACCCTTCCCTCCACCAGGCGCTTGGGTGTAAACAAACATGAACACTGAAAAACATCTCAGAGACCCTAACACATAACCAGCGAAAACATGCCTCCTCCTCTTCCTCCCCCTCCTCCTCCTCACCATGTGCTGGGAGAGGAGTGAGGGAGTACACAACTTCATAATGGTAAGACGATTGGTTGACTGAGAGAGTGGGAGGGCGAAAGAGAAGAAGAGAGTTGGAAGTAATAAAAAATGAAGGGAGGGAAAAGGCTTGGTGTGCCGTGAACATGCATATATTGACCACAGACGCACGCACGCACACACATGCACACACACACACACACACACACACACACACACACACACACACACACACACACACACACACACACACACACACACACACACACACACACACATGAAACCACACATGAAACCACACACAGTATTTTTCCTTATCTTCACTTACTCTCTTGTACAAACAAATGACATAAACACACACACACACACACACACACACACACACACACACACACACACACACACACACACACACACACACAAGCAGCCGACGAAGAAAACAGACGAGAAAAAAAGAAAAGAAAAAGAAGAAAAATCTTGCTAGACAAAACAGACGCACATGACTCTCTCTCTCTCTCTCTCTCTCTCTCTCTCTCTCTCTCTCTCTCTCTCTCTCTCTCTCTCAAGGTGAATTGAACTCACCTGAACCATTTGAGAGAGACTAGAATACTTGAAATGTCCCGCCGCCACATAGAAAGCAGCGGATATGTGACAGGCAAGGGAGGTTCGTAAAAACTATATATATAAAAAAGGGAAAGAATATGCCATAAAAGACATATCGTGGAGGAGTTTTTAAGGAAAGGTAAGGAAGGTGGCTGGTGATGGTGGTGGTGGTGGTGAAGGTTGTAAAGTGTGCGTACAGGTAGGCTGGCCTATGGGTCTGTGTGTATATTGTGGGCTATATAAAACTTTGTGTGTGTGTGTGTGTGTGTGTGTGTGTGTGTGTGTGTGTGTGTGTGTGTGTGTGTGTGTGTGTGTGTGTGTGTGTGTGTGTGTGTGTGTGTGTGTGTGTGTGTGTGTGTGTGTGAAACCGCTGTGGGAAAATGAGCTGGAATATTCTCTCTCTCTCTCTCTCTCTCTCTCTCTCTCTCTCTCTCTCTCTCACACACACACACACACACACACACACACACACACACACACACACACTAACCAGATATTACAGCAATGAAAACAAATTCAATAACTGTACCGTACAATGCACTGGAGGACAGGAATAACATACGAGTATTCACGATTTACGAGAGAGAGAGAGAGAGAGAGAGAGAGAGAGAGAGAGAGAGAGAGAGAGAGAGAGAGAGAGAGAGAGAGAGAGAGAGAGAGAGAGAGAGAGAGAGAGAGAGAGAGAGAGAGAGAGAGAGAGAGAGAGAGAGAGAGAGAGAGAGAGAGAGAGCCCATTCTGGAGGCAATTCCTTCCTCAATATAACTTTTTTCATCCGTGTCTTTGTTTCCTTGATGTTTCCGACGAGGCTGTGATGTACCGAAGTCGAGAGAGAGAGAGAGAGAGAGAGAGAGAGAGAGAGAGAGAGAGAGAGAGAGAGAGAGAGAGAGAGAGAGAGAGAGAGAGAGAGAGAGAGAGAGAGAGAGAGAGAGAGAGAGAGAGAGAGAGAGAGAGAGAGAGAGACAATATGTGTGTACTACGAGAACTTGAAAGACTAGCCGCTTCCTCTTTATGACGCCTTTTACATCCTCTCTCTTCTCAAAGCTTCTACCTTGTGAGGAAACAAGCGGGACAGACAAATTTCCATCCTCCTTTTTCCCCCTCTAACTCTGGGGGTTCCACACTTTATATCTATAGCAAACTGTATATGATATGATAATTTTACCCAACCTTTATAAATTATTGAGCGTGCTGATCTTCTTGTCGTCAGTAGAGTACAATTGAGTGAGTGGTAATGCTTTCTTTCTTTCGTGCACATATTTTCTGTGATTTTTTTTTTTTGTATTTTCCTGATACTTAACCCCTTCACGTTTTCATATTTATTCTTCTTATTATTTGGTGATTTTATACAGCTCTAGGGAATAAAATAATGAAGACTCTGGCCATTAATCTTCTGATCTCCATAGACTCTTCATAATGTAAATAAAATAGTCAAATCACTTCCAAAACTCATGGCAGTTAAAACCTTTCGTAAAAGTTTCCATCCTGGTGCAAAGTGTATGAAGTAATGTGTGGCGAGGAGTCTTCTTCTGTACTCTTGTATCTCTTTGCACAGCAGCTGGTATTAGTTCTCAAACATTCATGCAAGGAGCTAATGGTCTGCTGGTGTTTGGTTATGCTGTGTAATCCTGTGTGCTGCTCCATTCCGTCGCTTTTCGCATCAAGG
>NC_059279.1:11385764-11388264 GCF_017591435.1 Portunus trituberculatus | reverse complement strand
GGCTACTCTATCATTATATATTATATGCATAAATTATCACCATGTTAACAAATGTCAACACACTTCCTTACAAACATGAACATAAGCTAAATTCTAGCCTAGTACTTAGTGTAGAATCGTGTATTTAAATCAAGCATTCTAGAGTGGAGCTAAATGTTTCATGTTGTTTGATATTCAATTGTATTCAGTTCTAATGGACAAGAAGCGTGACCCGTGAACAAATGTGCACCATTGTGAGTGGCCACTGAAAACTGGTATTTCATTTAATAACAAAAACAACGGATACTTTTCCTCGTACAGTGTAGTGGCATCGTTGTCCATTGACGCGTAACTCGAAAAAGAATAAAACGAGGTGCTTGAAAGATTTTTGTGACGGGAAACGATATAAGGACGACGAGAACAGAAGCACGTGTCAGTGACGTCGAAACTATAAGAACAAGAATTAATGAGTATGATAAGGTGAAAAACATTTTTTGTGCATATGAGAAAGCTGAATAAGGAAAAAACTGAGAACAAGAATTCAAACCAACGTAAAAACAAGACTAAAGAGGAAAATACGCAGAAGACAAGTTAACGCACGACGAAAAAAAATCAAGCTAACATCTGAACTTAGAATATAAATAAATTAATAAATAGAAGGCAAAAAAGAAAACAATAATCTCCATAAAAGAAATGAAATCACCCGGAAAACACGACAGCAAACATCCACGCAAAAAAAAATATAGATAAATAAAGAAAATAAACAATAGATAAAAAAGTAAAATAGATAACAAAAATCAGGAGGAACCTAACCAACCAATACTAACTATAACCACAGCACCAAAATAAAGTGACGCCGTCCCTGAAGTGCAGCAGGAGTAGCGGCTAGCAACACCGGCGGCTACAAAGAATGCAGCACGGGTACACATGTCAACCTTGTCCTGGTGACGCGCGATGACGAGTTTGCAATCCACTAGCAGGTGATAACAGTGTTTCGGGAACGCCTCCAGGTACTCAGGTGGCCGTCTGGAGGTCGGTGGGGTAGTCTGGAGGTCAGGGAGGCGAGGAGAGAGAGGGAGAGAGACGTGGAGGAAGGAGGAACAGGTCGAACGGGCACCGACAGGAGGAAATGGCACACAGAGGGGGAAAAATAATGGATGGAAAATGGGAGATGGTGAAAGGTAGATGTGGTGGACATAGTCTCACGCATTTCCTGTGGATAAAGGGTTACGGAGAAGGAGCAGGAGGAGGTAGAGGTATAGTGGTAGTGGTGGTGGTGGTGGTGGTGGTAGCTGCGGAGGAAGACAATGACAAAGTAAGGAAAGATGAGCAGAATAAAAAGAGAAGGAACCAGAACAGGATAATGATTTAGATAATAAAAAAGTATAAAGTGTGAGAACATATAACTATTTTTAGGAACACTCTTTTTACTCTGTCTGCCTGTCTGGATATATTTGGCTGAATATTTGTTTGCTTTTGTCTTTGAGTTAATCATTCAGTCAGGCAGTAAAGTTCTGTCTGTTTGTTTGTGTGGCTGTCTGTTTCTATCAATCAGTCTATCAATTATTCAGTCAATAATGTACTCTCTCTCTCTCTCTCTCTCTCTCTCTCTCTCTCTCTCTCTCTCTCTCTCTCTCTCTCTCTCTCTCTCTCTCTCTCTCTCTATATATATATATATATATATATATATATATATATATATATATATATATATATATATATATATATATATATATATATATATATATATATATATATATATATATATATATATATATATATATATATATATATATATATATATATATTCTTTCAGTCGATCGGTAATGTTCTCTGTTTGTCTAACTAACTAACTAACTATATATATATATATATATATATATATATATATATATATATATATATATATATATATATATATATATATATATATATATATATATATATGTCCGTCAGTTAGTTAATGTGTCGCAGTCAGTATACCAGTCAGTGAGGCTCTTTGTGTGTCTATCTTTCTCCATCATTCAGTTATTGTGAGACTTTTACTGTCTATCTTCTAAACCACTGCCTCACTTGCCTCCTTCCTCCCAGTCTCTGCAGTGTCCTTCACCCTAGTATCAAATCACCAGTCCCGCTCATTATCAGCGTGACAGAGACGAGTGTTCGCCACCACCAAGGTGAGACTCAGTTGCTGCCGAACAAAGACCAAACCATGGGAGCGTTAGAATCTTCAGTGATTTTGTTCAGTGGCATTATTCGGTTGACGTCCAACTCTTTAACAAAAGACGCACACACACACACACACACACACACACACACACACACACACACAGCGTAGTGTAGTGGTTAACACGCTCGACTCACAATCGAGAGGGCCGGGTTCGAATCCCGGCGCCGCGAGGCAAATGGGCAAGTCTATTAATGTGTAGCCCCTGTTCACCTAGCAGTAAATAGGTACGGGATGGAACTCGAGAGGTTGTGGCCTCGCTTTCCTGTGCTGTGGTATCAGTCCTACCCGAAG
>NC_059279.1:11373264-11380764 GCF_017591435.1 Portunus trituberculatus | reverse complement strand
CTATATACTCGTATAGGAATAATATTAGTACCAGCATGATACAGTTACTGTGGAGGTAGAGGCGGTGGTAAGATATGTATGACTACATATCTCTAGCAGTAAATAGGTACGGGATGTAACTCGAGGGGTTGTGGCCTCGCTTTCCCGGTGTGTGGAGTGTTATGTGGTCTCAGTCCTACCCGAATATCGGTCTATGAGCTCTGAGCTCTCCCGTAATGGGGAAGACTGGCTGGGTGACCAGTAGGCAACCGAGGTGAATCACACACACACACACACACACACACACACACACACACACACACACACACACACACACACACAGGAGAACGACCTCCCTCCCATCAGCCATTCTCTGCCGCCCCCGCCTTGTACTCTTATCGGGCGTCCCTCACCACTTAGCGACGCCCGTCACGAGGCAGCAGCAGCAGCAGCAGCAGCGGCGGCGGCGGGGCGGCGGTGGCGGCGATGGTGGCGGTGGTGGTGGTTTGGGCGTGTTCAGCAGGCGATGGACGATGAGGGAACGAGGCGACGCGGCTTGTTCAGGTATGTAAATTGTGAACTAACCGCTTCCCGTCTCTCTCTCTCTCTCTCTCTCTCTCTCTCTCTCTCTCTCTGTGTGTGTGTGTGTGTGTGTGTGTGTGTGTGTGTGTGTGTGTGTGTGTGTGTGTGTGTCGGTCACGGTCGCACACAAAGGACTGGAAAAGAAGAACAAACAGCAGCACACCTGTTCGCCCTATTGAGACTGTTTGTAATGAGCGACACTTGATTCTGAGTAGCAAATGTGATAGAGTTGAGGTGAAGGAAGGGTGAAGGTAATGTTTGGTTGGTGTTCAGGACACCATAGTTTGGATACTAGGGAGTGTGTGATTGTATGTGACACACACACACACACACACTCTCTCTCTCTCTCTCTCTCTCTCTCTCTCTCTCTCTCTCTCTCTCTCTCTCGACAGTCAGTCCACGTCAACGCCCTCTGACCGCCACGTATTGCAGACTGTCTGTGATGGTGGTTGAGGGAGTACAAACACACACACACACACACACACACACACACACACACACACTTCCCGCCCCCACCACACCAACCACTACCATCACTGCCACTATCATGAAGTATGTTTTAGCCACAATCACCTTCACCACCACCACTCCTCTCCCACCACCCCTACCTCCTCCACCTCCCCCTCCCCTCCCCAGCACTCCCATTATCTTCAAAAACCGCATGTCCTCCCTATACCCTTGACAGCACGTCCTCAGCCCCATTCCCCACTGAACTAACACTTTCTCCCCACCTCAGCAAATGTTCTAATCCCAAACATTTTTTATCTGTCTCTCCAGTATCATTACACCAACTCCCCCACCATTGCAAAACTTTCCTCCTACAAAGTGGCTTCCCTCTTTTCCCTTCTAAAACTCCTCCTCCTCCTCCTCCTCCTCTTCCCAAAGCTACTGATTCACCTCCCCATGTTTTAATTGTTTCCCCATCCGTTCCTTCTCATCTTCCCTTCCTACTCGACAAGATTCGCCTTTCCTTTCTTTCTCCACCGTCATCATTCACTATCGTCGCCAAAGGGTGATGAATCCCTCCTCTTCTCCCTCTTCCTTCTCCTTCTCACGCCATTTGAAAACATAATATCCAGCCAATGTTCGTTGTAGAAAAAAAATATAATAACAAAGCGGAAGAAAAAAAGTAAAGAGGACCATTATGGATTGGTTAGCACAGCGGCATGTGGCAGCACGTGTAGCAGACGGTCAGTGCTGCACAGGTACACAGGAAAACAGTGGGGGACGGGAATCAGCGGAATACGAAAATGCAGAAGAGCACATAATAAATAGGCAGGAGGAGGAGGAGGAGGAGGAGGAGGAAGAGGAAAAGGAAGAGGAAGAGGAAGAAGAACAAGAACAAGAACAAGAAGAACAAGAACAAGAAGAACAAGAACAAGAAGAACAAGAGGAGGAGGAGGAGGAGGAGGAGGAGGAACACAGCAGCAGTTATTAGTGCGGTCCAGACAGCTGTGGTGAGCAATATTACCTCTGACCACACCTCATAGCAGCTGTTGCAACCCCACCACTGCTGCGCTCTTGTTGCAAGGCAGAGAGAGAGAGAGAGAGAGAGAGAGAGAGAGAGAGAGAGAGCACACAATATAACAATTACTTATATAATCTAAAACGAAAAGCTTCGATAATGGTAATAATAGTTTTTATATGAATTATTTTCTGAAGATTAATTTTTTTTCTCAATGAAATTACCGTCGTCACCACCACCACCACAACCACCACCACCGACAGCCTTTTGTTTTCTCTCCATCTGTTAGCTGGCACAGGTAAAACAAGAAGCACGACATGGCAACGTGGCAGCCTTGAAGCAGGCGCGTGCGCGCGCGCGTGCTTGCAAGTCTTGCTTAGTTTTACTTATTTCCTTATATTTGTGGTGCTTTTAAGAACATTGATAACAATAATAACGACACTACTACTACTACTACTACTACTGCTGCTGCTGCTATTAGTACTATTTTTACACGCACTATTACAAATAATTGGTATCACAGCGACACAAACAACCTAGCATACAAAGAACAAAAATTATATACTATTGATGGTTATAAGAGTAGAAGTGGGCAAGCACGCCCTGGCAGCAAGTGGAGCGCTGCATGGCGGGAACACCAGCGCCAAGCAACACCAGGCGGTCGTGGAGGGAAACCAGTGACGCAACAACACATTTTCCTTGAATTTGTCGGTACCTGTTAGTGACACGAAATTCTGCGTAGTGAACAAATTTCCCTCGGCAACCGGACCACAGACTGAGGGGGTGACCAGTTATGATAATGATAACAACTTTGGGCAATATGATATTAACCTTCAAGCAACTTTTTTTTTATTAGCGGATTAAAAGTCTTCAGGGGTGATTTTTATGTAGCAATAGCAACGGCAACAGCAGCAGTAAGTAGTAGCAGTAGTAGTAGTAATAGTAGTAACAGTTATTTTTTTTACTATTATTTTATTCTTCTTCTTATTTTTTTTTTATTATTATACTTATTGTTTTTATTATTATCATTATCATCATGATCACCATCATCATCATCATCACCATTATTATTATTATTACTGAATTGTTAACGTGGCTGCTGTTGTAGTAATATTAATACCACAACAAATAATATTATTACTACTACTAGTACTACTACTACTACTACTACTACTACTACTACTACTACTACAGCAGCAGCAACAATTGAAACAAAACCAGTAATAAAGATAAAAAAACGTGTAAATTATCAGAACACATTGTGAACGCCACTGAATTCTCTCCTTCCTTCCTTTCTTCCACCGTAATTCCTTCATCGATAATCACTCACTTCCTTTTTTGTTTCCTTTCTTTCTTTCCCCAATGCGCAATTTTGACAGGTGTAGGAGTATTCCCCAACAGGTGTGTAGCGAGGTGACTCTTCTTCTTCCTCCTCCTCGTCTTCCTGCTCGTGATCTTCCTCTTCCTCTCCCCCCATCCACCTCAAACTTTATCGCCTCCTCTTCCTATCCTTTTCCTTTTCCTCCTACTCTTCTTCTTCCTCCTCCTCCTGGTCTTGTGGTCAAATTAGGGTCGGTGGCGTGAGAGTTCCTGTTGTTGTGAGTTACCAGGGAGAAAAGAGGAACAGGAGGAGGAGGAGGAGGAGGAGGAGGAGGAGGAGGAGGAGGGAAGTGGTGGGAGTTAAAGGATGAGGATGAAAGCCGTGTAAGGAGTAAAGGAGTGAAGCAGTGGAGGAGGAGGAGGAGGAGGAGGAGGAGGAGGAGAGGAGGAGGAGGAGGAGGAGGAGGAGGAGGAGGGAGGTAAACTTCTCGAAAAACAGGAAGAAATGAGATGCATAACTTAAAAATACAAGAGAAAACACGAAAAAATGCGAGGAAAAAGGAAGTGGAGAATATGTAGAAAAAAAAATCAGGAAGTGAAGAACATAAGGATGAGAGAGAGAGAGAGAGAGAGAGAGAGAGAGAGAGAGAGAGAGAGAGAGAGAGAGAGAGAGAGAGAGAGAGAGAGAGAGAGATGTAAGACGTGGGAAAGGAAGATATACAAAAAGTGAAAAAAAGAGGAATAACGGACAGGATGTAAAAGGAATTGAATAAACTTCGTGATAATAACAATAATAATAATAGAAAAGAAAGAGAGAGAGAGAAAGAAAAAAAAATGCGTATATCTCTCCCCTAAAATACACCTTCACGCTGATTGGTTGATGCTATTACGGGTAATTTGCTGCCATCCCATTGGTCGCCTCTTCCTGGCTGCGCCCATAACTCTGCATCTCATTGCTTAACACAATTACCGATTTCCTCCGTTTCTATTGGCTGGACATCCTTCCATTCTGCGCTGCGATAACGTGAGAAGTGACTGAAGGGAAGGGTTGACCAGCACAAGGAGCAGGAGGAGGAGGAGGAGGAAGAGGAGGAGGAAGAGGGGTACAAAACATTCTTCTGTTGAATACTGAGCGAAGAAAGGTTGGCACGATTGCCTGTAACAATGTAAACAAACCATTTCATTGGCTACCTCTGCTTTCCTGCACGCAACATACCACCACCACCACCACCACCACCACCTCCTCCTCCTCCTCTTCCTCCTCCGCCTACTCCTTCTCCTGGGACGGTGCCTCGGTAGGACAATTCCATTACGCTGTGAATAACGTAATCGGCATCGAAGAGCGTAATTACGCCCAAGTATCCGCCGGAAATGACGAGGAAGTGTAGACGGGGCGGGACGGTGACGGGCGACACACACACACATTCACACACACACACACACACACACACACACACACACACACACACACACACACACACACACTTTCTTTTTCATCATCGTCGTCGTCGTCTTCTTACTCTCCCTCCTCTTCCTCTTCCTCCTCCTCCTCCTCCTCCTGTCTTCTCCAAAACAAAGTTAGGATCTCGCTAATTCTCTTTTTTTCTCCCACATTGTATACTCGTGTGACCGGATATGGGACGTCTTGGCCCGCGCAGGGAGGGGAAAGAGGAACAGGAGGGGAGGGAAGAGGAAGAGGTAATGCCTCCGACCTTCTTCCTCTTTACATTCCCTTAGCCTAATTTCCACAATATTTCTCCCCACCTCATCTCTCTCTCTCTCTCTCTCTCTCTCTCTCTCTCTCTCTCTCTCTCTCTCTTGACCTGAGTTTTTCTTGCAATTTTTTTTCATGCTCCAATCTCTTATCGTTTGTAAGTATTTCTTGTGGTGTGTGTGTGTGTGTGTGTGTGTGTGTGTGTGTGTGTGTGTGTGTGTGTGTGTGTGTGTGTGTGTGTGTGTGTGTGTGTGTGGTCGTGTGGGAGGGTGAAGTATATGGTTACATTACCCGATACTTAAGCTCAACTCTCTCTCTCTCTCTCTCTCTCTCTCTCTCTCTCTCTCTCTCTCTCTCTCTCTCTCTCTCTCAACAAACAACTATATTATACACAAAACAAATAAATCGTATCATGTTTGTGAATTTATCGAACCTGATCAAAAACTGTTCAAAAGAAAACAACAACGAACACATACACACACACACACACACACACACACACACACACACACACACACACACACACACACACACACACACACACACACACACACACACATACGAACAAATTAATAAAAAAAACTATTTAAAACTTTATCACTTCTTCCCCAAAAAACGAAAGCAACAACAACAAAAAAAGATAAATAAAAATGAAAATAAGCTATTACAATCTCGCATCCTTTCTCATCCACTTTTCCACTTAAGAAAGGGAAGAGAAAAGAGTATAACACCCAAACTGACCATATTCCCTTCCTTCTCCACCTTCCACACAGACAACTACAGAAACACCAAAACAAGCCTACACACACACACGAGCCAATCAAAATCAATAAAGACAGAAGGCCAGAAAAAAAAAGAGAAAGCGATCAAAAAGTCCTTAGTAATTTTTTCCTCACACGAAAGACTGCAATTATTAGACACACGCACGCAAACACCCACGCATGACTCTCTCTCTCTCTCTCTCTCTGAAAAATGACAAAAAGAAAAAGAGAAGTAAAGGATATAGAACCAATGAAAAGAGAAAGAGAGGAAATAGAATTATCTCAAAAAAGAAAACTACAGCAAGAACACTCCATACAAAGTACCCAAATATATTCCCAAGGGCACGTGGAATGAAAAATAGCAGGCTGGCAATACTGGAGAAGCGGCAGGAGCACACACACACACACACACACACACACACACACACACACACGAACACCCGCCACGTGGACCACCAAACCCACACGCGTCTGGACACGACCACCACGCACCTCCATTTTTGGGGCTCCTTTTCCTCCACCCTTCCCTCCCTCCATGCGTGGGTGGGAGAGGAGACCCATCACTGAAAACCCTCCCTATCCTCCCTCCTATTGTCTATCTCTTACCCTCTCCTCCTCCTCCTCCTCCTCCTCTTCTCCCTTCATCTCATGGGCCGGATATCAGCCATTGATGCGGGAACGTCCGGCTACTCTTCTCTCCCCCTCCCATCTCCCCCCCTCTCTCCCCATCTCTTCATCTCCCCTTGCTCTCCCTCCCTCCATCTCCTCTCCTTTTCTCTTTTCCTCTCCTTCACCCCTTCCTTTCTCTCTCTCTCTCTCTCTCTCTCTCTCTCTCTCTCTCTCTCTCTCTCTCTCTCTCTCTCTCTCTCTCTCTCTCTCTCTCCGTGTGTGTGTGTGTGTGTGTGTGTGTGTGTGTGTGTGTGTGTGTGTGTGTGTGTGTGTGTGTGTGTGTGTGTTTACTAATAGTGCCAAACATATACCCTTGTTACAGACCAATCTCTCTCTCTCTCTCTCTCTCTCTCTCTCTCTCTCTCTCTCTCTCTCTCTCTCTACGACCCATGAATGACCCACTTAGGAATTTCCTCTTGTAGAACGAACGAACGAACGAACGCGCGCACACACACACACACACACACACACACACACACACACACACACTTTATTCTCTCTCTCTCTCTCTCTCTCTCTCTCTCTCTCTCTCTCTCTCTCTCTCTCTCGTATTGTTAAGAGTCACGTTCTCTGTTGGCAAATTAGGATCAAATGTTTGGAATGTACCGAGAGAGAGAGAGAGAGAGAGAGAGAGAGAGAGAGAGAGAGAGAGAGAGAGAGAGAGAGAGAGAGAGAGAGAGAGAGAGTTAAAAATAATTATAAGGAATGAACAAAAAAGAAGACATCGTTACAATAGAATCAAGAAAACTAATAAAGAAAAGAATATCGATAAAAAAAGAGAAATTGAGAGAGAGAGAGAGAGAGAGAGAGAGAGAGAGAGAGAGAGAGAGAGAGAGAGAGAGAGAGAGAAGGGGGAAATTAATACGCAAAAAATAAAGGAAAGAAAGAAAAAGGAAAGAACAGAACACATTACAAAAAGTGGCCGCGACAACTCAAGAGATAAAATCGAGGCTTCATATCATTCGCTTAACTTGATTCGAACTCGTGAAGCAAACCTTTGTCATCACAGC
>NC_059279.1:11358264-11363264 GCF_017591435.1 Portunus trituberculatus | reverse complement strand
GGAGATAAAAGAAAAAGCGCAAGTTATTCGGAAATGAATAGCGACAACCGGGGATTAGATTCAAAGTATTTATCGAGGCGAACTTTGAACGTTTCGATAGTACCTGAGTTGACAACATTTGATGGCAGACCATTCCATATATTAACTATGCGATTAAAGAAAAAGTGTTTGGCTTCATTTGTTACAAAACGCTTACCAACAATTTTAAAACCATTGCTTCTGGTGACATTTGACTGGTCGACTGATACGTATTTTTGAATATTCATATTTGCAAACCCATTAAAAATTTTGAAAAGCATGATAAGGTCGCCTCTTACTCTCCGTTTCTCAAGAGAAAATAAATTTAATTCCTTTAGGCGTTCCTCGTAGGATTTGTTCCGCAGCCTTGGGATCATTTTGTTAATCTGCGTTGTATTTTTCTAATTTTTCGATATCTTTTTGTAATACGGTGACCAAAACTGAACATTGTATTCGAGATGTGGACGGACGAGTGAGTTATATAATGTTAATATTATTTTCTCGGACTTGAAAGTGAAAGATCGTCCAATGAAACCAACTAATTTATTCGCAGTTTTGACGACTTCAGTACAGTGTTTGCTAGGCTTGAGGTCTGCTGAAACAATGACACCAAGATCTTTTTCTTTGTCCACACTCGTCATGGGGGTATTATTCATCTTGTATGCCACCTGAGGACTGATTTCGTATGTGTAATACGTGGCATTTATCTATATTGAATTTAATTTGCCACTTGTTTGACCATTCGATGAGAGTATCTCTTTGCAAAAGTTGTCTTTGGCTTTCTGAGTCTACCCTGTTTGCAAATTTTGTGTCATCTGCGAATTTTGAGAGCTTACAATTTATTCTTTCATCAATGTCGTTAATATATATAATAAAAAGAGTAGGCCCCCGAACTGATCCTTAAGGAACGCCACTGCTTACGTTAATCCAGATCACAATTCGCTGTTTACGATCAGACAACCAATCCTCGATTCACGCTGCAATGTCACCAGTTATACCATGCGCTTTTACTTTATTGATAAGACGTTTATGTGGCACTGTGTCAAAAGCCTTTGGAAGTCAAGATATATGATATCGACCGCTCTGGTGTTGTCGTACAAATTATATATATATATATATATATATATATATATATATATATATATATATATATATATATATATATATATATATATATATATATATATATATATATATATATATATATGGAAAAATCAAGCAGGTTTGTTAAACATGACCGCTTGTTTCTAAATCCATGTTGTGATAAGTTTATTATGTTGTTACTTTCTAAGAATGCAACCACTTTATCCCTCAAAACTGTCTCCATTAGCTTACCTACCACTGAAGTGAGGCTAATTGGTCGATAATTTCTAGTTTGAGACTTGCCACCTTTTTTAAAGATTGGAGTTACGTTTGCGAGTTTCCAGTCATCAGGAACTTTAAGAGTGCTTAGTGAGGAGGAGGAGGAGGAGGAGGAGAAGACATAGAGAAGTTACAAAGGAATACCAAAAAAAGAAAACATTTTTATCTAACGGGGCTATTTAAAGGGACCACATTGTCTATCCCAAAATTATAAGGAAGTAAAAGAGGCGAAGGTTGGCACGGAGAGAGAGAGAGAGAGAGAGAGAGAGAGAGAGAGAGAGAGAGAGAGAGAGAGAGAGAGAGAGAGAGAGAGAGAGAGAGAGAGAGAGAGAGAGAGAGAGAGAGAGAGAGAGAGAGAGAAAGAAACAAAAAATAAAAGAAAAGGAGAAGAGAAAGAAAAACCGAAAGAAGAAATTAAAGAGAAAAAGAAAAGAAAAAGAGAAAGAAAAAACGGAAGAAGAAAAGACGAAGACGAAGACAAAGACAAAGACGAAAAAGAAGAAAAAGAACAACGACAACAACAACAACAACAACATCAACATCAACAACAACAATTGGCCTCAAAAACTTACAATGATAATAATCTAAATTCTCGCTATTACAAAGAGAGAGAGAGAGAGAGAGAGAGAGAGAGAGAGAGAGAGAGAGAGAGAGAGAGAGAGAGAGAGAGAAAGAAAATGCTGTGTGTGTTTCCGGGTTGCGTTGTGGTACAGCCAGCCAGTCAATAACACTGAGGCTGAAGTTTCGCCTTAACCTTGAACATTCACCCCACCAGCGTCTAATTAGCGTCTTACTTCAGGGTTGCGATCTGGTTTAGGGCGGGGAGTCGCGTTAGGGGATACTCGAAATTCCTGGTGCATGTTGCTATTTCAGGGTCGAGTTGCGGTAATGGCGGTCTTGTTTATGGCTGAAGGGATGCTCGTGATAACGCCGGAAAGGACCTTCGTTGCGACTTGACGGCCATATTTCGGGGTTGACTTATAGATGGCTTGATATCGTATTTCCCATTTTTCTTTCTTTCTCTCGTTACTTTTTAATGTGTTCCCTATTTTTCCAAGTGGCAATGACCCCATTAGTGTCATTTCTTCCTTCTCTCAAAACTTTCCTGATTCCCATGGTTTTCCTGTCATCTTATTTTCATAATCTATTTTATTTTTCATCTATGTAATCATTCGCTTACATATCTATTATATATATATATATATATATATATATATATATATATATATATATATATATATATATATATATAGAGAGAGAGAGAGAGAGAGAGAGAGAGAGAGAGGATGTAGATAAAACACCAGCATTAAATGTATTTATTTTGCCTCTGATAATATTGCGGTGGTGCGGGAATATCTCTCTCTCTCTCTCTCTCTCTCTCTCTCTCTTTCTGTCAGTACATTGAAGGTACCACTTTTATGAAAAACGGTATACTTCTCATATTTCTGTTATTATTACCATTATTGTTATTACGATTGTTATTATTATTACTATTATTACTACTATTATTATTATTATCATTATTATTAATATTATGATTTACTACTACTACTACTACTACTACTACTACTACTACTATTACTACTACAACAACTACTACTACTACTACTATTGCAGCTACTACAACTACTAATTATTAATATTAATATTATTATTATTACTACTACTACTACTACTACTATTATTACTACTACTACTACTACTACTACTACTACTACTACTACTACTACTACTACTACTACTACTACTACTACTACTACTACTATATTTATTATCACTATTATTATTATCATTACCATTATTATTATTATTATTATTATTATTATTATTATTATTATTATTATCACTATTATCATTATTATTATTATTATTATTATTATTATTATTATTATTATTATTATCATATTATTATTATTATTATTATTATTATTATTATTATTATTATTATTATTAGCATTATTTCATTATCATAATTCCACTCTATTAAATCATTAACAATCACGTTGTAGTTGATGTTTTATTCCTCTGGACATTTTTTTCCTTTGTTTTCAGTTTGGTACGCACACACACACACACACACACACACACACACACACACACACACCAATCATGAGGCAGTACGTGTAAAGGTCAACTTCATCCTTTGTCTGTATGAAGTGTCTGAAACGCCGTTACGTTTATTTCTTTCTCTCCCTCCAAATCATTTTCGTAGCTCGTTATTGCTGTTTTGTTATAATGTACGAGCATTTCAGTAGAATCTTTTGGGGGCCGGGAGGTGCTGAGTTCTCGTTCTCTCTCTCTCTCTCTCTCTCTCTCTCTCTCTCTCTCTCTCTCTCTCTCTCTCATCCATGAAGATGATAATGAAACTACCAGCACTATTACCATTACCACCACCGCTATCACAACCACCACCACCACCACTACTACTGATATTAACCATATTTATACTACTACTACTACTACTACTACTATTGCTCCTGGCAGTATAATAAGAATAACAACAACAATAACAGCAGCAGCAACAACAACAACAAGAACAACAACAACAACAACAACAAAACATTACTACTACTGCTACTATCACTACTACTATTACCACTAGTACGACTACTACTATTACTATTACTACTACTAACACTATCCCTACTGTACTACTACTACTACTACTACTACTACTACTACTACTACTACTACTACTACTACTACTACACCTAATAATGACAATTCACTGCCTGAAATTAATAGTATTTATGTTCTATTAAGTTTATCTTCACAATCATTTTGTCTTGAGACCGTCGTGTCTCTATCAATCTGATGCGATTTTGTATACTAATTCGAATTGTGCGTAATGATGCGTTTTCCGTTCAACGCACGTATGTCATTGCGTTTTAATGAATTTTAGATGCACAATTATACCGAGGCGTTGCTCTCATTTTATGTGCATGTGAAGCACGTACGAACACCTGCATATATTTAATTATTCGTTTCCCTTTTTTGTTATCTTTTGATGATTTAATTTGTTTCCATTTCCTACATTTCTACGTCGCAAACATTTTTGTTCACGTTTATCATTTGTCTTCTATCGTCTATCTACACATCACATTTATTGTCTTGTCTTGCCAAACAACTCCTTTTTATCAAATTTACCAGTGGTCTTTTCGTTCCAATTATCTTCTTAACACTTTCAATATTTAGATTATCCTTCCTGTTTATTTCTTTACTATATTTCCTAATTGCATTTTCTTCATAATCGCTTATTTTTCACACTGACATTATTCTCACTTTTATTATCGCTTTGTGACATTTACTGACTGTCGTTTCCTTCATGAACACTTCTTTCTTTTTATAACATTCCTTTCTTTCCTCAACACTTTACATTACTATTTCCTATCTTCTTTCCCCAACCCCTAATTCATTTTGGATATTTATAATTTTCCATTTCCTTCCTTATTACTTACATGTATCATCACATTTACTATACATTATCTCCCTAATGAGTTATCACTAATTACTGTCTTTTCTTCCTTATAACTTTTTTTTTCATCATATTTACTTCAATTCTAATAACTTATCAATCACATTTACCGTCTTGTCCTTCCAGTGTATTTTCTAACTTTTTC
>NC_059279.1:11345764-11348264 GCF_017591435.1 Portunus trituberculatus | reverse complement strand
AACAAGAAGAAGAAGAAGAAGAAGAAGAAGAAGAAGAACAAGAAGAAGAAGAACAAGAACAAGAACAACAACAACAACAACAACAACAACAACAACAACAACAACAACAACAACAACAACAAGAGAGAGAGAGAGAGAGAGAGAGAGAGAGAGAGAGAGAGAGAGAGAGAGAGAGAGAGAGAGAGAGAGAGAGGAAGTATAGTAGAAGCAAAGAGGAGATAACAGAAGGAAGGGTATATGAGGAAAGTAAAGACAAGACGGTAAGGGCAAAACAATATAGACTGATATGAAAGAAGCAAAATACTATATAGTAAATGGGAGAAAAAAGAGGCTGAGAAAAGAAAAAGTGACAAAGGAGAAAGAAAAAAGTGATTGAAATAGCAGAAGGAAAGGAGATAAACAGAGAGATGAGAGAGAGAGAGAGAGAGAGAGAGAGAGAGAGAGAGAGAGAGAGAGAGAGAGAGAGAGAGAGAGAGAGAGAGAGAGAGAGATGTAACAAAGAATCTAGGAAGAGGGAATAAAAAGAGGAATACGAATGGAGAAGAATAATGAAAGAGATGGAAGGAAAAAATCACACGAAGGAAGGATAGAAGCAGGTAAGATAAACGAGGAGGGAAAAGGAACAAGAAAAGGAAGGGAATAGGAGAAGGATAGAGAGGAGGGAAGGAAAATAATGAACGACCTTACAAAAAGAAGAGAAGGGAAGAGAAGATGAGGGGATGGGGGTACAGGAGGAGGACAGAGTGAGGGAGGAGGGGAGTGGAGTGAGGGGAGTGGCAGCGAGGTCACCTGCCGCGGGGCCGTCCAGGTGTGTTGAGAGCCCAAGGCCGCGGCGCCAACAAAGAGACTCACACACGCCGCCTCATTACGTCGCCTAAACACCCTAACTAGGTAATGGCGTCACCTGGGGAGCACACACGAGAGCAGGTAAATCAAATAAGTAAGGCAGGATGGATACAGGTAGACAGACAGGTGGATAGATGATGGACGATAAGGTTAGGAAAGATGGATGGATATGCACGTTGACAGACAGTAACATGAAGAGATAGTTGTAAACTGATAGATTGATAGACAGATAGACAAAATGATGGGTAGGTATATATAAAAGTATTTGGATTGATAGATAAAAGAATAGGTGGATAGACAAATTGGAAGATGAATACGGAGATAGAGAGATACAGATAGATGGAGACATAAATAGATAGATAGATGGACAGAGAGGTAAATTGACTTACTGATACATTGGTATAAAGATTAATACATGCATACATACATACATATATACTCGTACATACAAAAATACTCAAAGCATATAAAAAATATATATACACAAATAAAAAAGATTCACAAATCGATGACTAGATGAGCAACAGAAGGATTAAACTAGTGTTAAAGTAAGTGTATGCATTATTAAACAAGAAAATGCATCAAAACAAATAAATAAGAGGAGATAAACTGAAAATAAACAAATAGTGAAGCAAATACATAATTATGAAACATTTAAAAGAAAATAGATGCAGGTAAATAAAAAGATAACTAACCACACACACACACACACACACACACACACACACACAGAAACAAACAACCACCCCCCGCAAAAACGAATAAATACATAAATTAATGATACGAATAAATGAATACTAAATAAGTGGGAAGGAAATTGCACATTGAAGGGGTGAAGTGGAGGTGGAGGGAGCAAAGATGGAGATAATGATTAGATAAACAAAGCTAATGTAAGTAATGAAGGTAAAAAATGTTATCTTGACCTGCGTGGCAATGAGGAGGGGAGGAGAAGAGGAGAGGGGGAAGCGGGGAGAAGGAGGGAGAAAGAATGGGAAGAAAAGAAGGGGGAGGAAGAAAACAGATAAGGGAGATGAAATTTTTGGAATACGAGGAAGAGAATGAGGTGAAAGAAATGTGGAATAAAGTTGAATGGAGGGAAAAGAAATGAGAATAGAACGATGAGGAACCGGAGGAGGTGAACCAAAACAAGAGTGATGAAAACTGCAGCGGAGGAAGAGGAGGAGGAGGAGGAGGAGGAGGAGGAACGGAATGAGGAAGGATCAAGAGTAAAAAAATTAACAGACAAAATCAAAAGAAGAAAGATGTGAAAACTTTTAGAGGGGAGGAGGAGGAGGAGGAGGAGGTGTGATAATTATGGTCAGAAAACAAAGTGTAGCAAATTAACCTCTTCTAATTACCGTTCACAGAAGCTGCAAGGTAATACTGACTGTTACCTGTACTTTTAATTACACGATTTCAGCAGGTAGGCGAGAAAGGAAAAAAAAAGACAAACTGAAGGTAAACTAAATAAAAAAAAAAATAGAACCGCAACTCACAGAGGCTGATGGAGAAAAACAATAATTACTTCTGTGGTTCAAAACTGCAATTAACTCACTCCAACCACCACCACCACCACCACCACCATCATCCATCACTATTGCTGGACATCATAATTATTTTCTAACACCACAGGCGCACCACCATCACCACTATT
>NC_059279.1:11338264-11340764 GCF_017591435.1 Portunus trituberculatus | reverse complement strand
AAGTACTTCCTTCCTTTGATTTTTCAATTATCTCCCTTCCCTTTTCCATAATCTCTCCCATCTCTCCATTCTTCCCTCCACTTCTCTCCAAAATAACCACGTCTCGATGTGGACGTGATCACGGTTCACTTCCCTCTTCTCCTCCTCCTCTTCTTCTTCTTCTTCTTCTTCTTCTTCTTCCTCCTCCTCCTCCTCCTTGTCTTCCTCCTCCTTCTTCAGGTCCGGAAGGAGGTTGGGGTCACTGTTTTTTACCCGTGTGACATTGGTTAAGTCCGTTCACCTGTCTGAAGGAAGGGAGGAAGGGAAGAAGAGGAGGAAGAGAGGGAGGTAGCAAAGGGAAGGAGGAAGAGAGGGAAAAGAAAGAAGGAAGGCATGTATAAAAGTGATTCCGTCCGCGTGTGTGGCTTTGTTGTGGAAACTCGGCTAAAAAAAGGGATTGGATCTTGTTGCCGGGCTGATCATAGTGTGTTGAACCTCTGCACAGGTGGAATGCGTGCCTCCGGGCCATACTGAATCGGAACTTCATGAGTTTTCTAAAGGGATTCCCGGCTACTAAAGAGGATTAGTGAACAATCGATGTAAATTAGAGGGTACCTTATGAAATTTTGAAGTATTTGTAGACAAGTTCCAAATCTAATAAAAAGAACGTCTAAGTTAAGGTTAGTGAGTGCTGCATTTCTTAAACGTGTTGTCTTTTTACTTTAAATGTAGCTTGTTATTTTTTTACGTTTCTGTAGACAAACCCCATATCTAATAAAAATGACGATTATGAAGTTTAAGTTAGTGTGTGTTACATTTTTTAGTGTGTTGTGTGTTGTTCTTTAATTCCATGTTAAAGATAATGGTCAGATAGGCTCTACTATAGCGTATAAGGAATCAAACCCTTTTTAGATTCAAGGATATAATGTAGTAGTGATTGCAGTATTGGATTACACGCAGCGTGGTTTCGAATCTGGTTCGTCTATTTGACTTCCTGCAATGTTGGTTAGATCTGCCTCGTCACCGTCACAATCTTAACCTCTTTTCCCAGACTACGGAAGGAGTTAGTGTTGTTATCATCATCAGTCATCCTCGTCGTGACTCCTTTCTTTATCAATTATTACTGCAAAAGAAAAAATTACGAAAAAATAACATTCTATTTAATTCGTGCAGAAACTCACCATTGTCAGTATTCTTAAAAGTCAAATTGCATAATTCTCCCTCCCACCTAATGAAGAAAAAGAAAAAAATGCGCAGCGGTGACCTTTCATTAACATATATATCATGAAAGAAAAAGGAAATACTGACGATGAAGGAAATAATTGTTCTCCATGATTTTTGATTAATTTTATTCTTCCCACCTGGCAAAATAGCGATTCACCTGGAGGGATTCACCTGCTAATTAGCCTTCCTCCTTCCGTCTCGGCGACACAAACACTGTTATTATATTCACCTGCTGACTGCTACCTGGAATCTTATTTTGCCTAACTCTTTCACGTTCACCTGTCTAAATTCAGTGACGTTTTTTTCATTTAACTTCATTAACTTAAATTATCCTAAATTATCCAATTAAACTCACATGGATAATCTAAGTTCCTCTGTCATTTTAAGTTCATCCTAATAGCGGCCTTGAAGTTCACGTAAATTATTTAAATTCATTTGAGATATTTAAAGTCTGCCTAAACAATCAAAGTTCATCTGAGTCATTAAAGTTTACCTGAACATTTTCATTTAAGTTTAGCTGAAAAAAATATTCACGTGAGTCGTTTAATTTAAGATCACATGAGTCATTTAGGTTAATCTCGGATGTTCAGTTTTATCCGAGTCATTTAATTTAAGTTCATATGAAAAAATCTTTAAATTCACCTTAATAATTCAAATTTATAGTAATATTGTATCTGAATATCGCCCGTAAGTTAATATGAGTATCAAAGTTCACGTGATTCATTTCATTTCAAAGTGGGTGACGAAAGTTCAGAGAGTCTCTTAAAATCCACTTTCAAGTCAATTGGTTCGCTCGTCACGTCAGTTATCAACCAAAACTTTCAACAATGACGCTCAAAGTGCAGGAAGAACGAACATTAGTGAAGGAAAAAACAACAAGAATACACATCCTCTCCATTATTAGTTACTGTTGAAAGGAAGACACAGTAAAAACAGAGAGAACGAAAACCGGTTATTGATGCTGGAGAAATAAAATGTGAAAAAAGTGTTACTGAGACATTTTGAAGGTGTAATGGATGCCCGCAATGATGGAGGAGAGGCAACGTTACCTGAGCTGAGAGTATAAGACAAAAATGGAGCGTCTAATGACTCACTGCCAGCGAAATTATACCTGTTTTACGACCTTATTGTATTACTGAGCGACTGGTTTATTGGGGAAGAATATTTTCTGCTATTGTTTTTTTGTTTATTTCAAGGTTTTAAAGTGCAAATATTACAGTGACTTTTCGGACACACACACACACACACACACACACACACACACACACACACACACACAAACAAACTAGCGAGAAAT
>NC_059279.1:11318264-11330764 GCF_017591435.1 Portunus trituberculatus | reverse complement strand
AACAACAACAACAACAATACTAATCACCTTACTGCCAAGGTTTGCAGGTCACGTGGATTCAGAAGCAACACTCACCTGCAAAAAAGTAAATGTGTTAAAATAATGATACAAAAGTAATTAATATAATCTAACAATTCATTACCTGCGAGGGATAGTAGAACAGACAGGGCACCCTCACTCACACAAGCACATCACCACGCCCACTAGTGTCAGTATATTCAACACCATCATAGAGAAGAGACGTGAGGCAGAACACATAGCGCACGAAGGAGTAACAAAGAGAAGGGAATGAAAATGAGAGAGAGAGAGAGAGAGAGAGAGAGAGAGAGAGAGAGAGAGAGAGAGAGAGAGAGAGAGAGAGAGAGAGAGAGAGAGAGAGAGAGAGAGAGAGAGAACGTAAAGGAACACATGAGAGAAAAACAAAGCTGATGTTGAAAATATTAAGAAAAAAAAAATGCAAACTACTTTGACGATGAAGAAAAAATGTAGAGATAGATAGATACATACATATAGATAGATTAATATACGAGATAGATTCTTGGATGGTCGGTCGCATGCATGAATGGCTGGATAAACATAGTTAACTAGATAGACAGATAGGAGGCGTAAGAAGATAAAAAGAAAGAATACAAACGTTTTACAGATATTAACAGCTTAGAAACATTAACAGACCTTGAGGCTCTCCTTAGTCTTTTGATTTCACTGAATTCAGCTAAACTACAAGTACAAGGGTATAGTTGCCATATTTGAGAGGTCCTACCAGCTCACCAAAGAAAGATGAAGAAAATATTGAGTAAGAGGATTACTAAGTGGAACGCTTAGATAGACTACTGCCTGGAGTAGGCAGTAGTCACCTGCCGCCCGGTGGAATACTCCAGGAGAGGTACTTACGGGGATGTAGGCAGTGCTGCAGACTGAGTGATTCCCCGTGTCCTCTCTTCCCGGTTCCCTTTGTGGTCTCATTTATACAATTGAGCAGCTGCAGCCTGCCCTCTAAAGACAACTTCTACTACTTCCTACACTACACTACAACACCTTACACTTTTACACTCTCTTCAAATCAAAATTTAATAATGGCTTCACCACGCCCTGCCTCGGAGTCCCCTCTGGGAGGGACCATAAATGTCCCCAGGTCGGACTGCCCCTCTGCTGTCGACCTTGGGTGTCTTGACACTTCATCTAATACTTTCACTATCAATTTCTGCAACATTCGTGGCCTTCGTTCTAATTTTCAATCTGTGGAACACCACCTCTCCTCTACTAAACCTCATCTTCTCTTCCTAACTGAAACACAGTTGTCTGTGACTACTGACAGCAGCCCTTTTCTGTTCCCTCCTACTTGCTCTATCCTCATTTTCAATCCAAAGCTGGATGTTGCGCATACGTGCGTAACGACACCACTTGCTCTCGTGCCCACAATCTTGAATCTTCAGAATTTTCTACCATCTGGCTAAGACTTCAATGTCACTCTCTAACTAAATTCATCTGTGCTGTATACCTCTCACCTAATTCCTCTGACTATGTAAAATTCTTTGACTATTTGACTTCCAAGGTGGAGCACATCTTATCTCACTTTCCTTTGCTGAGATCTCCATTTTAGGGATTTCAATGTTCACCACCAGCTTTGGCTTTCATCTTCTTTCACTGACCAACCTGGTGAACAAACCTTCAACTTTGCTATCCTTCATGACCTAGAGCAGCTAGTGAAGTTCCCTACCCGTATTCCTGACCGCCTTGGAGACACGCCCAACATTCTTGATCTTTTCCTAACCTCCAACCCTTCTGCTTACTCTGTTAAACTTTCCTCTCCGTTGGGCTCCTCCGACCACAATCTAATTTCCGTTACCAGTTCTATCACTCCAGTGCAGCCTCAGGACCCGCCTAAGCGGAGGTGCTTCTGGCATTTTAACTCTGCTAAGTGGGAGGAACTAAGGCAGTACTATTCTGATTTCCTTGGGATGATTATTGTTTTCATGTCAGAGATCCTTCTCTTTGTGCCGAGCGCATAACAGAGGTGATTATCTCTGGCATGGAGCTATACATTCCTCATACTTTCTCTAACCCTAAAGCTAAAAAGCCTTGGTTTAACTCTGCTTGTTCTCGTGCTGTCAATGATAGAGAGGCGGCTCACAAACGGTTCCGTAGCCATCCAACTGCTGAAACTCATGCCCTATATATTTCTGCCCGTAATCATGCCAAATCTATTCTCCAACTTACTAAAAACTCTTTCATCAATAGAAAATGTCAAAGTCTTTCCAATTCTAACTCCTCTCGAGATTTCTGGCATCTAGCCAATAATATCTCTAACAACTTTACTTCTTCGTCTTTCCCTCCTTTACTTCATCCAGATGGCTCTACAGCTGTCTCTTCTTTTCTAAAGCTGAACTCTTCGCTCAAACCTTTGCTACCAACTCAACTTTGGATGATTCTGGGCATATTCCTCCTACTCCTCCACCCTCTGACTACTTCATCCCTAAAATTAAAATTCTTTATAAAGACGTTTTCCTGGCCCTCTCTGGCCTTGATTCTCGGAAGGCTTACGGTCCGGATGGAGTCCCTCCTGTTGTTCTCAAAAACTGTGCTTCCGAACTCGCTCACTGCCTGGTCAAACTCTTTCATCTGTGTCTCTACTTCTATTTATCCTTCTTGCTGGAAGTTTGCTCACATTCAACCTGTCCCTAAAAAAGGTGACCACTCCAATCCTTCTAACTACCGCCCTATAGCTTTGATTTCCTGCCTTTCTAAAGCCTTTGAGTCTATCCTTAATAGGAAGATAATGAGGCATCTATCAGCTCACAACCTTCTCTCTGATTGCCAGTATGGTTTCCGTAAAGGCAGATCTACTGGTGATCTTCTTACTTTCCTAACTGAATCTTGGTCATCCTCTTTTAGGGACTTCGGTGAAACCTTTGCTGTCGGCCTTGACATATCGAAAGCCTTCGATAGAGTCTGGCACAAATCTTTAATTTCTAAACTACCCTCCTACGGATTCTATCCTTCTCTCTGTACCTTCATCTCCAGTTTCCTTTCCGATCGTTCTATTGCTGCTGTAGTAGACGGTCACTGTTCTTCCCTAAAACTATCAACAGTGGTGTTCCACAGGGTTCTGTCCTATCACCCACTCTCTTTCTATTATTCATCAATGATCTCCTAAATCTGACTCAATGCCCTATCCACTCCTATGCTGATGATACCACCCTGCATTATTCAACAGCGTTCAACAGACGCCCAACCCAACAACAATTAAATGACTCAAGGCGAGATGCTATAGGACGCCTAACTTCTGATCTTTCACTTGTTTCTGATTGGGGCAGAGAAAACCTGGTTTTGTTCAATGCCTCAAAAACTCAATTTCTACAACTATCTACTCGACATAACCTTCCAGACAACTATCCTCTCTTCTTCAATAACACTCAACTTCCCTCTCCTCTACATTAAACACACTCGGTCTATCCTTCACTAAAAATCTAAACTGGAAATTTCACATCTCTACTCTTGCTAAATCAGCTTCCAAGAAGTTAGGTGTCCTATGGCGTCTTCGTCCATTTTCTCTCCCTCCCAGCTGCTTGCTCTGTACAAGGGCCTTATCCGCCCGTGTATGGAGTATGGCTCTCATGTCTGGGGGATCCACACACAGCTTTACTAAACAAGGTGGAATCTAAAGCTTTTCGTCTTATCAACTCTTCTCCTCTAACTGACTGTCTTGATTCTTTAAGTCACCGCCGCAATGTTGCATCTTTATCTGTCTTCTACCGCTGTTTTCATGCTGTCTGCTCTTCTGAACTTGCTAACTGCATGCCTTCCCCTCCTGCGGCCTCGCTGCACAAGACTCTCTACTTCTTCTCATCCCTATTCTGTCCATCTTCCTAATGCAAGAGTTAACCAGTATCTTCACTCCTTCATTCCCTACACTGGTAAACTCTGGAACTCTCTACCTGTGTCTGTATTTCCACCTGCCTATGACTTAAACTCTTTCAAAAGAGGAGTGTCAAGACACCTCTTACGTTAACTGGACCCTCCTTTTAGATTTTTTGTTTTTCTCTTTCTACTTTCATCTTAACAGGGCCTGGCAACCAGCGGGATTTTTTTTTTTCCAACACTTTGTTTGCCCTTGGCCAGTGCCCTTGTAATGTAAAAAAAAAAAAAAAGAAAACAAAGGAAATGAGACAAAAGATAAAAAAAAAGAAGAAAAAACCGCACATGATAAGAGCTAAGTTGAATAGAAGAGAAAACAGATAAAAAAGAAAATATTGTAACTAGAAAATATGAATATAAAATACAAAATAAAAATTAAGAGACAACTCGTAAACAAAAAAAAAAAAAAAATAACAGAAGCAGGAAGAATGCAAACAGAGATTAAAAGAAGAAGGAATACATAGGTGGAGGGGAAAACGGAAGAGGTAAAACATAACAAGAAGGAGGAGAAGGAGGAGGAGGAGGAGGAGGAAGAGGAAGAGGAAGAGGAAGAGGAAGAGGAGGAGGTGGAGGAGGAGGAGGAGGAGGCAAGTTATTCTCAATCAATCCCGTCGTGAGAGCAATAATTAGAAAAACTGAAAAGGAAAAGAAAAAAAAGATACCAAGCGTCAAAATAAACGAAGAAACAAACACAGCCCCTTTATATTACTGACACACACACACACGCACACACACACACACACACACACACACACACACACACACACACACACACACACACACACACACACACACACACACACACGAGATTACAAATGTACACATCTTATTTTTTATTTTTTTTGCCAGAAAGCAACACGCGGGAGTGAGTTCAGAGACTATCTACTCAACAGTAAACAAACGATCAGAGAAGTGGGAGAAATTGGAGACCTTTGACATTGTGGAAGATAATGATCACCCAACACGAAATTTTGACTTTATTCCCGAAGGCTCAGACACAAGCGCGAGAGAGAGAGAGAGAGAGAGAGAGAGAGAGAGAGAGAGAGAGAGAGAGAGAGAGAGAGAGAGAGAGAGAGAGAGAGAGAGAGAGAGAGAGAGAGAGAGAGAGAGATAGCAAGAACGAGTGGAAGCAAAACAGGTAAGGATGGAGGGGAGAGAGAGGCAGGGAGGGAGAAAGAGGGAGTGAAAAAAAAAAAAATCGTGGTACTGCTTGCCGCTTGCAGGTAAGTTCCCCAAGGCGGGTGTGCACCTGAGCCCGGCAGGTGAAGCAAGGCAGGTGAACAAGGTGAGGCGGCCTGACTCAACCCCCTAGCGACCCCTCTCGTCTCACCTGACAGCTGGCAACAGGTGATTCGTGTAGGTATCAATGGAACAGGTAGGCAGAAGAAAAGGTGAGGCTGAGTGCAGGTGAGGGGAATAGAATCAAGTTAACATTAGGTGTGGTGAATGCATGTGTTAAGTTAATAAGTAGGCAACTATTAAAGAAATTCAGGTGTGCCTTGAATTAATGAGTAGTGAGTAATAAGGAAAAGATGAAGGTGCGCTGGTTCATTAGTGTGGCGAATGGTGGTGTGTGGAGAGTCAATGCGTGGTGAGTCAATTATTAATTACAAGTGGTGGTGGTGGTGGTGGCGGTGATGGTGGTAGTGGCGGCGGCCGTGGTGTTGATGGTGGTGGTGGCGGCCGTGCTGGTGGGTACAGGTGAATGAATTGTTGCCCTGTGCGTGCGTCAGCCCAACAACACGCAATTTATACATGCTATTTAAATCCTCAACAACGTACATGCATACTTGAACTAGGAACACACACACACACACACACACACACACATTCTAATCACCTCTGCTCATTTGTGGTTGGCTGTTTGTGTCACCACATTGCATTTTCATTGGTCCTCCGGCTGACAGGGAATGGTCAATAACACTGTCTCCTTGCGCCTCTCATCGCTATGATTGGTTATTTATTTCCACACTGAACGACCTACGATGTCATGTTACCACTTTCCTACGTTGTCACTGGCCGCTGCTTCTTCACTGACCATCCAATGAGAGGTCTTGTTTACTGCACCAAGGCACATGATTGGCCTCCATTCTCTGCCGGCTTGTACTCGAAAGACCGGTTTTGTTTACTTGCACACCGCAGAACTGACTTGTTATTATGGCCTTCACATTATGCATATACCCGGCCTTGGGAATTAAGACCATGGCGTTGTGAGGTTTGTTTGGATCCGCACCAATATCTCAGTCCATCCAGCACACACACACACACACACACACACACACACACACACACACACCATGTTTGACACCTCGGTCATTCACACTCAATCTTTTATCTCACATTATAGTCCTAGGCATTACATAACTCACATTCCCTCCCTCACAAATTAACTAAAGACCTGAAAAGCTACAGCCAATCTTGTTTTGACATCATTTTCTCGCCATTTAGTCAAAATAGTTTGTATTTATCAAGCACGAATCTCCAGTGGCGTTTTATTCAAGCAGCCAATGAGCGGCGTGGATAGTGGCGGCCTGGTGCAGCTCCGCCAATCATGGAACGAGGTGCATTGTCCGAGAGGTGCGTGGAATTTTGATTAGTTGTGACCAAGCGAGTTTAAGTTCGTTCATTAAGGTACTTTTTCCCTTTTAATTACAGAACTTCTATACATATTTCCGTTTCATTATATTTTATTCATGATTCTTTTTTATAGATTCCTATTTAAAGGTGTTCCCACGTTTCCTTGATCTACGTCTTATTTCTGGCGAAAGATCTTATGTTAATCTTTTCCCTAATCTCTCTTTGGTTCACGCTCCTTATTTTTTCTCCTCTCTTTCTCTTCTTATCAGCATCATTTTCTTCTTCGCTTCCTTTAAAACTTATGGGTTCTTTCTCCTTTCTTTTTTTTTTCTTTTCCCAATAATTTGTATTAATTATCTCTTCCTCATGCTTCCTCGTTCCTTCTTCCCTTTCCCGCCCTCAACTGGGCCCTAACATCACCTGTCCCACTCGACCGCTCACAATCGCGGCTTTTCATTAAGCTGAAGAGCGGGGAAACTGTCCTCCATCCCGGCCGGAGCACCTGACTTAATTAACCTGCAACACCAGAAGAGCGACGGGCAGTGCGCTCCACATTACCTTGAGGAACAGTAGCCAATAGGGAAGGAAGAAGGAGAATTTTCTTAGCCGTCCCTTCTCACACGTCGAGACAGAGTGCATAAGAGTCATGGCTGCGTCCCCTAAGGTATACGTCCCTTTGATGGCTCCCTTCTGTTTTCTGAATTCTTAGACAAGTGTGTGGAATTTTGCGCTTTTTTTTTTACCAAGTAACAGGTGCCCATTCAGATATCCCATGGGCACGTCGGCGCCTAGAGGTACCCATGAAGCGGCTGTGGCAGTGGCGGTGGTAGCGAGGTCGTGGTGACACAAGGGAGACGTCTGCGGCCCCCATGACGTGTAAATTACGGTCGGCCCAACACCCTCTGCTCAGTTTACATTCTCACCGGCGGGGGACGCGGCCTCCAGCCTCCGCAAACACTCGTCGGGCACCACAAAGGGCGACTCGACGTTTATCCTCCGTGTCCGAGAGAAAAAAAGGTGCTGGCGAGTCAGCCTCCAAGCACGCAGCGAAAACACAACACGGGGTCTTATCCTATGCCTTTTGTGATAGCTGCCGGGCTGGGGATGGAGTGGGGGAGGAGGGATGGAGCAGAGGACTGAGTGGGGTTAGGGAATGGGGAGGGTCAGTCTGGGACGGCAGGGAGGCAGGTAGGCTGGACCGGGGCAGCGATAAGGCGTCTAAGTAGACAAGTGAATATCCGGGTTAGACGTGGATATTAAGTGGTAAACAGGCATGTAGGGGGACTTTGTTTGGGGAGGGGGGAAAGACTCTCTCTCTCTCTCTCTCTCTCTCTCTCTCTCTCTCTCTCTCTCATTTGTCTTCCTACATCCAAGACATTCTCCTTTTTTTTTTGTTGTTGTTTTTCATTTTACGGATATGGCCGCCTCCTGAACCTCTCTGTCGAGGTAATCAGTGCGAAAAGTGTTCCAAACTGCTGCCACCTGTCATTGCCACCCCGCACCGATAAGGCCGCTCGCACCTCGTTAATAGAGCCCTCCACTCTATCGTACGTCGCCTAATTACCTGCCCCCGCCTCTCGACCCTCACTCCCACACTCAACAAACCTTGGCCAGTGATTAGGACAGCAATCGGGAGTAGTGACGGCAGCGGCGACGTGCGAGGGCAGCGGTGGTTTCTAAAGCTCAGGAATGCAAGTGATCGCAGCGATACCAGAGGCAGCCCGCGAGCTTGTTATTCCGTGAGTCTAACTGACCTAACCTGTTGGTGTCGCCCTTAATGGCATTCCTTTCTCGCTGCTCCCCCTCCTCCCTCTAGCGCGATGCTGGCCATGAGTCCCTTCACCGGCCGCTCCTGCCGCCCGCCTGCGCGCGGGGCCCGTAGACGCCAGTTCATGGTCGGTCATGAAGTCAGTGTCTGGGCTCATGACTGCTTGCCTGGCCGGCGCGGCGCGGGGTGACCTCCGCCGGACGCTCACACCGACATCCGGGGCCTGCCACCTCACCCTGGCCACACCGCTGCCGCCGCTGCTGTGCCGCCGCCGCCGGGTCTATCATGGCTACGGTGGATGCTGTGTTTTGACTGTGGCCACAAGATGGACGGGGCCCGGATGAAGGGGACGCTAACAATTGAATATTAGATATCAGTCGCCCTTACCTGTGCATGAATAATTCAGTCGGCGGGCGGGCGGGCAGCGCGCGGCGCCCACAACACTTCGCTCAGCGGGCGGGGAGCCGCAGGGGTGCAGGCGGGCGAGTCTCTCCTACACGGCACGAACCACAGAGACCCGGGTCACGCGCCGCTTTTAGACATTGATATATCATAACCTGGGTCTGGGCGGCCCATTAGCCGGGGTCTCACCACTCCTATTAAGTCGCGCTGGTGTTTTGTCGTGTGTCTCCTTGTTCCCCCCATCCCACCCCACGCCTCCCCTATAAACCCTCGCGCCAGATATCAAAATCTGATTACACGCGACTCCAATTACCGAGGATCGAACTAAATAATCTGGCAAAAGACCGATTTGGAGTGGTAATTTCAGCGCGGCGCTGCCCAGCCAGAACCTCGCCACTAACCACTAGAAAACTTTTACTCTCGTGCCGAAATTTGCTGCGTGTCGGGACTGCGAGCAGGGGCAAGTAGGGGCGTGCCTCCATGGTGGGCGGCGAGAGTGTCGACTCTGCCGGCGGCGCGGCACATCATCCTCTTGTCCTGTTCCGTCTGGGAACCGTCTCTCGGCGTTTTCTCTTGGTCAGTGACAGATTTTCCAGCCAACCTCCGTTTAACTGGAACTAACCCTCCACCCTAAGGCCCATGCCCACCAGAGAAGACGGGGGCGGTGGGCCCTATTTCCCTACGGGCTGCATCCCATGCAGCCTGGGTTGATGCTAGCGACGGAGGCTCAACATACGAGCTTCGGTCGATACATAACCTGAGTTGACTCTTATGCTGCCGAAATGGCGAGCCGGACAGGCTGCGGCGACGACATGAATCCGGGTGATAAGGACGACCAGAGTGACTGGTGAAGAGGGAGCTTCGCCCTTGTGATGTTGGCAGGGGATGCAACCATCCTGCCCACGCCACCCCCTCCTCGCGCGTCGCGGAGGGACCATAGGAATGCTGACTGACGAGACGAAGGCAACTGAATACATTCCTCATTCATATTGTGGCTTGTTCTCCGAGTGATGGAAGTCTGGTACTGGCGGCAGTACTGCTGAATAACAACGATGGTGACAATGACACCGACACCAAAACTACTACTACTACTATTACTACTACTACTACTACTACTACTACTACTACTACTACTACTACTACTATTACTACTACTACTACTACTACTACTACTAATAATAATAATAATAATAATAACAATAATAATAATGATAATAATAATAATAACAATAATAATAATAATAATAACAATAATAATAATGATAATAATAATAATAATAATAATAATAATAATAATAATAATAATAATAATAATAACAACAATCATAATAATAATAATGATAATAATAATAATAATAATAATAATAATAATAATAATGTATAATATCTATTGTCATAATATCAAATTATTTTCACTTTATCTTACTTTCAATAATGTGCATAATGCACAGAATATAAAATTATTATTAATTATATCATGAAGATGATGATGATGATGATGATGATGATGATGAGGAGGAGGAGGAGGAGGAGGAGGAGGAGGAAGCAAAGCATAGTAACGACCTCATCATCATAAATATACCATTAGGTAAACAAACAATCAATGATAATTAGAATTAGTTAAGTGACGAACAGTAAGATAACGGGGAGGCGTCCACTGACAACAAGAACAACAACAACAATAGTATAAATGATAAAAATAGAGAGAAAAGACTTATAACACAACAAACGAAAATAAGTTAATAAATATACACTAGCAGAATAAAAACAACGCAGAGCTGAGAATGAAAAGAAAAGAAAAGAAAAATACAATAAAACCCATAACAAACAAACAAGGGGTGGAAAGTGAAGACGTGTCCTTCTCTTCCCACACTGAGCACCGCCGCCTTGCTACAGTTCCCACACCTGTGATCACGCTCCTGTCACGCCAAGGAGGAAGGCGCCTTACACACATCTCTCACTCATCTTACTCATCCCGTGACTGTGACTGCGTCCTTCCTCCCTTTCTCGTTCATTTCATATTTATCGAATATCTAACATTCTTTCATCATGTTTGTTCTCATCCTTCTCTTACTTTTACACACACACACACACACATATATATATATATATATATATATATATATATATATATATATATATATATATATATATATATATATATATATATATATATATATTTATTTATTTATTTACCTATCTATTTTTTTTCCGATGGGGAAATTCAGTCTAATATTCTATAAAAATTCCGTTCACATTATCCAGGCAGAGGAGCACCCCCCTTCACTACTTAGCGTCCACCAATCAAGTGCATGTTCATCTGCCCAATGAACGACAGCCCATCCTACGCGTCGCGGGAAGAGTGACATATGAGAGCGCTTACTAAGGAAAGAACACTCAACACAAGCCTTACTGATCCTCATGAGGCAATTTGCACAGGGAGAAAAGTGGAAAGGAAGAAACTAGTCAATAAAGTTTAGGTAATCCCAAACTGAAAAAAAAAAACGGAACAAAGTAAATGACCAAAAGGTTGACGAAAAAAAAAAAAAAAACCTAGACTTCCACCACAACGAGCAATCCATGACAGACACATTCCTTCTCCGGGGAGCAGACAGCGACACCCCAACCCCTCATCCCCGCTAAACTACATACCACTCTCAGGACTCCAGCACGGTCCTCGCAGAACCCGAACAAGACTTCTGTGGGACCCCCAAACACCCCATGGTCCCGTTGGAGGAAGGAGGACAGCATGACAAACAGAGACGCTTCTGCCATCACATATTCAACACTTTGTACCGTTTTGGTAAGCTAAGGAGGTTTGGTGTGGGGGGGTGAACTATTTTGATGTAGAGGAGGAGAAAGAGGAGGAGGGGCAGAAAAAGGTTGTGATGATATCAATAAACAACACCAAATGAGGTGTAAAATCATAAAAAAAGATGTAGTTTTTGTGACATGTATGTAAATAATATATATATATATATATATATATATATATATATATATATATATATATATATATATATATATATATATATATATATATATATATATATATATATATAGAGAGAGAGAGAGAGAGAGAGAGAGAGAGAGAGAGAGAGAGAGAGAGACATATTGGCTGTAGCTGGTGAGGAGTAAGTAACACTGGAGCCGCCCCCCACACACCTGGTCCACTCGAGCACCACCTTCGCCTATTTAAGAGGTGACTCACCTGCCATCCGCCTGCCTTACATAAACGCAATAGCCCACCCCGCCAGCCCACCCACCTATCAAACCACCCATCGATCCATCCACTTGTTGGCATATCAATTCGCTCTTAATCTGCTTCCACCCGCCCTGACCCACCTGTCCTCCCTCCCTACCCACTCGGCTTCCAGTCCCCTCCCGCCTCTCTTACCTTGCCACCCACTGAGATATCCACCCACAGACTCACTCTCCCACCCAACCACCCACCCACCAGCGCGCACCTCGCCAAAAACCCGCCCAATATGGTAACCGCCCACTGCTGCAGTCTTCTGGTAATCCCGCCCACTGCCCGCCCCTTCCACAACCCACCCACTGCATCCCAACATACCTTAATCCCTCCCACCATCCACACCAGCTCCATCCTTCCACACCCCACCCACAAATACCTCATTTCCCTCCTTCCTCCACTCCTCCCACATGCCTCTTCTCCCACCCATACACCCACCGTAGGATATCTCGGCACTTCCCTCCACTCACCCTCCTCTGTCCTTCCCCTCCCTTCTCCCACCAAGGATGAGCGCCCCATCAGTGGCCGATCAGAAGAGAACATTATTATGAAGGGCGATGTGTGGGCCATCAGAGACGCCTCCCT
>NC_059279.1:11305764-11308264 GCF_017591435.1 Portunus trituberculatus | reverse complement strand
CGAGACAGGTGTGGCTTTCCGGTGGGTCACACCTGTACAGAGGATGAGCGGGGAAGGAGGAGGGCAGTGTACAGTGTTGCCATGTGGTTGTGTCCGAGGCGCTGCTCTGCCATTATGAGTTGTCACTTGTTCTGGCGATGCTTCTACACGTATAGTCTATGGCAGGGTGTTTGGTAATGCTCCTCTCTCTTTCTCTCTCTCTGGTCCGTATTCAGAAACGCTTTGCTCTCTCACCACGACCATTTTCCAAGACTACAGAGATGATTAACCGGTTTCTCAGTGTTTCTCCTGTTGATAGTGTGGAAATATTCTTTATTTATTAATGAAAAATAAAGCAATCTTAAAAAATACCTATAACTTTAATTAGAGTCTTTTGAATGTAGTACAGCTGTGGCGCACAACACACACACACACATGCATACAGTCTCTCTCTCTCTCTCTCTGTCTTTCTCTCTCTCTCTCTCTCTCTCTCTCTCTCTCTCTCTCTCTCTCTCTCTTTCTCTCTCTCTCTTTCTCATTAAGGGCATCTGTAATACATTTCCTTCCTTAATTTACAGGTGCTGGTATGGACGTAATGAAACGGTGGGAATGAGTGATGAATGTGCGGCAGGTGAGACTCTACCTGGTGGTGGTGGTGGCGGTGATTAGTGTACAAGTGTCTCCAGGTAGGTGGACGTAATTAGCCTCAATATAAGAGGAAAAATTAGGGTGAAAATTTTAGTAAGATATTCATCACACACACACACACACACACACACACACACACACACACACACACACACATACAGGAGGTCTCAACTCTCAAATCGTCATGTGCGTCATGGTCAGACAGCAAATACCTCCTCCCCTCCCTTCTCTCCTTCCCCTCATCCTCACCTCCCTCCATCTCCCCCTTTCCTCCCCTCCCTCCGCATTCTCCTTCTCATTCCTCACGTTCCTAAAGCGAAGAATCCTATGCATCTGTATCCTGTTTCGGCGATGTTCCCTGATGTTGCTCACCCACTCCTTTCATGCTCCCTCCTCCTCCTCCTCCTCCTCCTCCTCCCTCCTCCTCCTCCTCCTCCTCCTCCTCCTCCTCCTTCTCCTCTTTACTCTGTTCTGCTCCTCTTACTCCTCTCCTTTTCTCCTAATTCTTTCTGCTACCTCACATTCTTACCCTCTTCTACTCCTTACTCCTTTTTACTCTTCCTCTTCCTTTCTTGATTTTTTTTCTTCTACTCAATCCTACCCTCTTCTACTCCTCTTGCCCTCTACTCTTCTCTTCCTTTCTTTACTACATTTCATTCCTTCTATCTTCTTTTCTCCTAGTTTTCTCTCTCCTAGTTTGTTCCCTCCTGTTAATCCATATTCTTTTGTCTTTCCTCCTCCTTCTTCTCGTTCTTACTTCGTACTCTTTGTCTCCTTCGCTCCCTGCCACTCCTCTTCTAGTCATTCCTACTCTTCTTTTCCTTCCGCTTAATTCCTCTGATTTCTCAACAAGACAAACGTTCAAGTACCAAGAAATCAGGAAAATTTCAACAAAGCCACTAAATGGAGTTTCCATGTTTTGTCATAAATATCCAAAGAGTTTGTTATGTGGATAGATGTTGAGATAGATAGGTAGATTGATTGTTAGAGATAGACAGACAAATAGATAGATAGAAACAGACAGACAGATATATAGATAGATAGATAGATAAAATAGATAGACAGCTAGATGGATAGATAAGCATAGGATACAGAAATATATAATAAAATGGATACAGATATATAGATAGATAAAGATAAGATAGATAAATAGATTGGGCAACATAAAAAGATCAAAAGATAAACAGACAGATATAGATGGATAAATAGATATAAACAGACAAACAGATAGATAGATAGATAGATATAGATAGATAGATATATAGATAGATAGACAGACAGACAGATAAATACATAGATGGACAAGACCAGTAAACAAATAGGGCGACAAATAGAGCAATAGGTAAATAAATATAATACATAGATAAATGAACATATATACGTAAATGCAAGATTATTAACCTCTTCAGCTCCAGGACACGTTTTCATATCCATTCTGCTTACTATATGGCAAGCTTCAGAAACTTAAGTGGGGATTGAAATAATGAAGACTCTGGACCATTAGTCTTCTGACCTCCATAGACCTCTCTTGATGTAAATGCAATCGTCTAATCACACCCAAAACTCATGGTAAAAATGCGACCCAGTGCTGAAGGGGTTAAATATACGGGTTAATTATATGACCAAGATTACTGGACAAATAAACGAAGAAAATAAGGAGGCAATAATTCCTTGACATGACTTGCTGAACTGAAGAGTAAAAGGAAAACATGAAGAGGCCAAAGGAAAAAAGAAAATTATACCAACTGGAATAGGATGCAAGTAATAGGCAATGTAGGAAAGTCCAGCGAGTTACGTCATCCCCCTCCTTCACATCTTATCCTGCTATTCTCCTCCCGGGTTTTCCTACTTTACTGGCCTTTAAATCTACCCG
>NC_059279.1:11280764-11303264 GCF_017591435.1 Portunus trituberculatus | reverse complement strand
AGGAGGAGGAGGAGTAGGAGGAGGAGGAGGAGGAGGAGGAGGAGGAGGAGGAGGAGGAGGAGGATGTCTAGACGTGGAGGGACAAGGGCGGTCACGTCGGAGGTAAAAATTTTTGGCCGTGACTTCTTGCCAGTTATGTAGTGATTGGCTGTGCTTCAGAATGAGGAGGAAGAGGAGGAGGAGGAGGAGGAGGAGGAGGAGGAGGAGGAGGAGGAGGAGGAGGAGGAGGAGGAGGAGGAGGAGGAGGAGGAGGAGGAGGAGGAGGAGGAGGAGGAGAAGGCGAATGTAGGGAAGAGGAGGAGGAATACAAAGAAATACAAATAAAAGCTAAACAGCAACAGATCTTTTGGTCCTTTCGAGGAGGAGGAGGCGGAGGAGGAGGAAGAGGAATAGGTACAGTACAAAGCAAAGTCGAACAGCAACAGACCTTCAGGTCCTTGTGTTTATTAGACGGAGGAGGAGGTGGAGGAAAGGAAAGAGGAAGAGCAGGAGGACAAGGACGAGGAAGAGAAGAATGCCGAGGTAGAAGAGGAGAAGTAGAAAGGAGAATTACAAATTACTAAAAATAGAAACTTACTTTACATCGTAGCAATGCTGTATGCTTTCACATGTTTTAACACATGAGGACCCTTCCGACCAATGTTTCCTTTTAGCTGAAGTTATATTGAGAGCAAGCGATACAATGCTGCGTGCTCAAATTGCGAGCACAATGTGGGTGACAGCTTTTTATTTATTATTTATTTATTTTTTAAGATCTTGTCACACAATCAATAAGCAAGTATGGTGATTCAGTAAGAGTGAAAACTGCTCATGTAGACGTGCGGAACTGAAGCATCACTTTTGCTCGAGCGGATTAGTCAATGATAGAAAACCCTAACCGAACCACGATCGTTAGGGAAACTGCCGTGTTTAACCACCACACTCCCCCACCGATCGTATGACATGCACTTCGACACAGGTGGAGAGCGTCACAAATGAAGGCTCGTCGTGAATCTGCTCGCAACAGAACTATGATTCTGAAGCATCAAGACTCTTTGCCTAAGCAGCGAGTAGTCAGTCTGAGATAAATATTGCAATAATTATCAAAACCTTTTCTACAGGTTTCGTCTGTATCAAGGCCTGCTACTGTACGTTCGAGAGGAAATCCATTGCATAATATATGGTCAACAAGGAGAAAAAAAAAAAAAAACGAAAAAAACAACTTGGTTTCACTAGCTTCACTGTTTACTGATCATTTCTATGATATTGTTTGCAGTGGTATGTGAACAGTCAATTGAGAGACAATCATCTGAGTTTACGTTTGAGTCACCACATATGATCAAGACAGAAGTCTAGGCACTTTATTTTCCGTTTCTTTAGGAAAATGAATAAATCTAACTATTCATAGTTAGTGTGGTTTGTAACGTAGTGCCACGTTTCGGGTTTGAAATGAAAAACTCAAATAAAATTCGAAAAATTCACCTGCCTTTTTTTTCTTTTCCTGTCCTTTTCAGATTTCTTAAAAATTTCAAGCGTAAATCATTCCTTTACTTACACTCGCAAGTTGAAGACTAGTCTTCGTAAAATATACAACTGGATTGTTATTTATAGAGTGCAATATGTGACACCTATGAAAACCAGTTAATAATCTACTTTTTAATTTGACTGCTTTTGATATTTTCCTTAAGAGTCCACTAGCATATATGTGTTTACAAATTCATGATCTATACATATACTGTTTTTGTACTGTTAGCAGTCTTTTATATGTTGCCTCATATTTTCGTCAATGTTTACAAAATAATTCAAAACTTCGATACCGACCTTCCAAGAACACGTTTGCTAACAAGGACCAAATTAAGATTTCCTATTCATTAAAATTCGTTGCTTTCAATTCCTGTCTCATGGCCTCTCTGAACAAGAATTTATCTTATTGCATTATTTCTATCTTGTCCATCCTACTAATAAATGAGTTAATTAGTATTCTCGTTCTTTCATCTCTTTTACTAAAGCTAAAATTTAGAACTTGTCTTCTTTATGTATTTCCTTATGTCTATGTCTTGAACTGTTTCAGGAGAGAAGTATCAAGGAACCTCATTAATATGTTCTTTCTCTCGGTTCTTCCGCCTACAATTTTGTAATATGATGTTTGGTTAATTAGTCGACAACTCCTGGAATGGAACTAATTTTCTTTTTCAATAATCAGAGAAGTGTTCGTTTATTTCCATTCGCACGGAACCATACTGACACATGAAGGTTGATTAATCATGTATCATAATTACGAGATAAATGTCGGTATAACTGATTAATTAGTGTTATTTCGTACTTTTGCGATACATTATGTAGACTGGGAGATAAACTCGTTTACGTTTTTGCTGATTATCAACATCGTGTCCTGTTCAGGAAGACATGATTATTATGAAATTTGGGAATGGGTTGGTTTCCTGCAGTGTAATGCACTGCATTTACGTGGAAAAAGAGTAAGTCTTGCAAGAGGGAGCCTGATGGAGTTCTTCAGGTAGTATAGTGGATATAACACAGTTGACATAAGCAAAGTTCCCAGTGTCAGTATTCACGATAGAACAAGAAACAATGTGTTCATACTTGAGAAAAGTAAGATTTAAAAAAAAGAGAGGGGGAAGGAATTTGTTCTCAAATTGAATGGTAAATAAATGTAATGGGTAAAATAATCAGGTTAATAGGAAAATTTATGTATTACGTTGACAGATGAACATAGGTAGTTGTAGTTCATACCGGGACTTCATGTGTAGGCCTCATGGTTTCTTGCAGCTCCCCTGGATTTTTGCTTTATTTGTTTTTAACATCGTTGTTTAAATTATTGCTCTAACCATTCAAACTATTCTCGCGTTCTCACGATTGGTGTGACTCCATTTTCATTAAAATAACTAAAATTGATTAGAATTTTATTTACCTAGATAAAAAATATGAAATACGAAATGATAATAATCATAATGTGACGAGGCTTAACGTTAAGCATTTTACCACATTTTTTTTTTCTATTCGTTAACACATCTCATTACTAAAACACCGATTTGAATCTCACAGTTTGATAATTTTGGTTTGCTGTTCAGAGAAGTACACCTTCTGTCGCTGTGGCCCTTAGGATACCAAACCAGTGTTGATTTGCAGATGAAAAGTAACTCATTCATATACTGCAGTTATTGTTATAGAATACTCGACTGAACGTCTTAGATCAATAAACATCGAATCACTTAATCAACCAAACAATCCACCCGCCAATCAATCGGAACGTTTGTATCTGGCAGATCCCCAAGACGTCTGCCCTTCGATACTCATCACTTTCTCCTACTCTTACTTTCTTGTCTCTAATGACCAAAGTGTTGAAAATTATCACCCGATGCTCACTGGCACTGAATTCAGAATAATCCCACGTCATTGACAAACCAGGAGGAGGAGGAGGAGGAGGAGGAGGAGGGGGAGGAGGAAGAGGAAGAATGAAGAGGGAGCAGAAGAAGGAAAAAGAGATGGAGAGGGAGGTATTGTGTATAAAGGGGAGAAGAGTTGAAGGGAGTGGAGGTGTGTGTGTGTGTGTGTGTGTGTGTGTGTGTGTGTGTGTGTGTGTAAATGGCCATGGAGAATGGGAGGGGCAAAGGGAAAGTTGGGGAGGGATGAGATGAAGCTTACAGAGAGAGAGAGAGAGAGAGAGAGAGAGAGAGAGAGAGAGAGAGAGAGTTGGCGGGTTGGTGATAACGGCAGTGGTGGGGGTTGGAGAGTTGGTGGTAGCGGTGGTGGCGGCGGCGGCGTGGTGGGGAGTGTTGGGGGTTGAGGCATCAAGTGCAGCGTCACCCCAAGCAGGTCACCTTCAGATGGGGTTCCAAGGCGGCGCGAATCTCAAATAAATTATCCGGGAAAGAAAATATACGTCAAAGAGATAGCGAGAAGAAAGAAAAGAAGCAGGGAGAACGAAAAAATAAAATAAAATAAATACAACGTCCTAAAGATAAACTAGAAAAAAAAATAATAATACGTACAAGTGGTGATAAATCCCACGTGAACTCCAGACACAAGAGGGATTCGAACCCAATTAAGGTGTAGGTGTTGTGGGAGCGAATTATCATCCAGCGTGGGAGGGTCAGGATCAGGAGCCAGCCCTCCCCGGCGTGTGAGGCAGCGACCCGTGAGAGTGAGGGAGGGGATAAAGTAGGAGGGAACGAGGCATACATGAGGGAGGGAGACGGGGAGGGTCCCAGAGCGCATGGAGAAGGAACAGGTAAGAGAAGAGGATGGAATGAAAAGGGAAAAATAGAAGAGATGAAGGAAGAGGATGAACTGGTAAGAGACAGCGATGGGAAAAGGAAAACACAACACATAATATAAAGGAGAGAGGAAGGAAGGAGGAGAGATGGAAATGATGCATAAGGAAAGGAAAGAGAAAAAAATGGAGGGTGTGGTAAGGGAGATGACAGGAGAGCTTCTGTTGTTTTGTGTGCAGTTAACGTCTCTCTCTCTCTCTCTCTCTCTCTCTCTCTCTCTCTCTCGCCTAATTTGCGCTATCTGGTAGGGGGAAAGGTGCCCCCCATCCCCTGTCTTGCACCTGCGACGCCCCTCAAGGAGACAACCTGTGTCCTGCCTCGCCTCTCTTATTCACCTTGTTAATTAGATGCATTGATACATTTCACAAGAGTGGCTTGGATAGGAGTAAATTTTTTTATTGTGTAGAGTAAATACAGAAAAGTATAAATCCACATGACACCAGCATAAGATGATTCACCAAAACACGTCGCCTCCAAACCTAAATCCATTTGACACCCGCATAAGGCAATCCACAGTGCGATGTGCCACCTACAATTCTAAAATACAAGTCTTGTCCTCCCACACTCAAGTAAGTATTCCCCCGCACTGCACTCCACCACTCCACCACTCCACCACTCCACCAGCAATACAATACCTCCACTTTCCTCAAGACTAATCCCCAGACCCATTATCCAGCCTCCACGCCAACATAACCTGTTTATCTTCCCCATAACTCACCTTCATCCTGCTGGTAACTGGCCTTCCTATATACCCTGTGTAATTCTATGTAATCCCTCCATCACACTCCATCTCCACCAGCATCACACGTTTGTCTTCTCCTATCCACGCCAACACGCTTTTATCTCCCCCATCACTCACCACCACCACCATGGCCATCACCACCACAGCGCACCACACCTGCCAAGACAGCACATTTAAAGGGACGCAGCGGTCAAGCTCCTCATGATATTGCTCACTTTCTTCTTTAGGTAAGCGTGGTGGCGTTGTAAGCATTACCTGCGACGAAATGAGAGAGAGAGAGAGAGAGAGAGAGAGAGAGAGAGAGAGAGAGAGAGACCTAACTTCGTCTCATATATAAATAATTACAATCAGTAACTGACAGTTGTTCCTTTCATTAATCCTGAATCATAAGAAAATAATAATAATGAAGTAATAAAACGGCATAAGAAATGGAAGCGGCTCTTAGGGACACTTAATTCCCCATCTGGCGTAGGCGAGACCGAGAGGGACGTCACCTGATTGTCAGTAGACGCGTGTGAAGGTGTCCCCTCGCGCCCTGGTTACGAAAGATGCTCCCTCCCTCCCGCCACACGTCGAGGACAGCTGGCTCAGATATATTTTCATTCGGTTAAGAGGAGTGCGGCAGCGAGACGAAGCAACGGAGGTAACAGGAGGGATGATAAAGGACTTCTATACTTCTTTCCGTGTTTCCTCTCACTGTCACACTCCACTCACTCGTCCTCAGTCTTCTGCCATACTCACACACACACACACACACACACACACACACACACACACACACACACACACACACACACACACACGTACGTACGTAGACATAAACTGCAATCAAGGGAAAAGAAAAGACATGTCAATACCACTTCACTAAGCCAAGTAAGAACTGTTATTAGCACAAGTTTGTATATGTTTTGCATGCTGATCTACATAATGATTCAGGAGAAACTGCAGATGTGAATAGATTTATTACTGCTTTATGGTAGTATAATAACAGACATTTGATTTTTCAAGTGTAGCTTATTAATTCACGTCAGAAAATATTGCCACATGGTAGGAAGGAGGCACGGCTAGGACGGAGGACTGTTCTAGAGTTTACCAGTAAGAGGGAATTATGTACATAACAATAAATGCTTCAGTTAAAAAGAATGACAAAACTGGGAGATGAAATGTACAAATGGAGAAAATGTAGGATTCTTCTTCATGCTTTTGAAATTACTTATGCGTATATTAAAAAATAACAAGGTGTCACTTTTACTGTGTTTTAGAAGGATGGATAAAATTGGCAAGTAAGAAAATGCAACTGGAGAAAGTATTTACTTTTTGTTTCTTACTTTTATGCTTTTGAAATTACTCATGCGTTATATTCAAAGAAAATAAATAAAACATCTTTCTGAAACTGTATCATTTTAACTTCTGCAGTCTTAAAATTATTAATGCCGATATGAATAGAAGAGGAAAGGAAATATATGCATTTTTTAATACACTGCCAAATTACACATGGAAAAATAGCTTAATAGCAACCATAAATATAGTCGACACGTCCTTTATTATTTCCACCTCATTAAATTGCCGTTTTACTTCCGTGCCTCATAATACTGTGAAGAGGACAGTAAGGTTTTACTTTTCATACTCAACATGAAGTCAACGTATTAATGATTTTTTTTCCTTAGGAGGTTTGGGTGTACTTCATTTAATACCGCTGTGTGTGTGTGTGTGTGTGTGTGTGTGTGTGTGTGTGTGGTCACTGATGAGACGAGGAGTGAAGTACAAAGCAGTGATAAGCGGCTTAGGCTGTCCGTCCTTATTGGGGTCAAGCCGTGGCAGGAAGAAGAAGAGGAAGAGTAGGAGGGGGAGGAGGAGGGGGAGTTAGTGGTTGGTGTGGGAAGCTTCGAGTTGTTCAACTAGTCCCAAAGAGAACCCTGTGAGGAATCTGTACCCATGGAGAGAGAGAGAGAGAGAGAGAGCGCTTCCAGGGGATTGCAGGTATAGCAGACGTGTGATAAACAAGAAAACAATATAGAAAAGAGCAGCTTTCATCCCTTGTTACACTTTTAGACCTGATTGTTATTATTACCATTATGACGCTGTTAGGAAAAAAAAAGTAGGATAATATGAACTCACTGGTAATTATAAGGTTTCCCAGTAATTTAGCTGCACCATGTCAAGGTAGAGCATCAAACCACAGTAGCCATTAACCAGTAGCGGTGTAGCGTTGCCTTGACGCAAACACGCTTACCTTAGCCAGCCTTGGGGATGCATAGCTGGCAGCTACGCTCCGTCATAAATTACCTTCGCTCCCTCCGTATTCAAATTAATGACTGTAATACAATGCTGTCTGTACTGAACGTCGTGCATCAAGGAGTGGAATTTGTAAATTGCCGGGTATTCGATGAACGGATGTGATATTGTCTTTTTTGTACAAGTTTTATTTATTTTTATCTATTATTTGTTATTTTTTTCTAGATGATAACAGCTCACGCTCTTGTTGTGATATTAACAGAGGCAATGCGAGACTCAGTATGCTGTTTGGTTTGTAAGTGTGCAGTTATTACGTTTTCTTTATTTTATTACATAATATATAACATGTCTGAAGGTGAAATATCACTATCATTATTATTAACAGATGAAAGAAGTATTCATTTTACGTACAACAGACTCTTCTCCACAAGGGAGACTAGTTTAGCTTTAGAATAGAAGTTTGTTGCATAATGTTGGCAAAAAATCGAACCTTCTTATTCTTGGCTACGTATCCTGATAACAGAAGGTGCGACCATAGCGCAATGTATGTATGTGTGAGTGTGTTTGAATGTGTGCGCATGTAGGGTGACGTGCGCGAATTAATTAATTGTGTATCAGTGCCTCAGTGACTACACTCCTTACTGACAATGCTGAGAGAGGCACGAGGTTCACATAACTATTCAGCACACCCTCAGCATCCTATCCATATCCACTCTTCGTATCCTGCTCCATATATCCCATGCAGACACATGACATACCTTCCCACACCACACACCCAGCTAACACTCACACGCCCTCTCCCACATATCACAAGCCGACTACACTGCTTGAATTGTCTTCCGTACCATCATTATTCCTTCACAACACATCTAACACCTCCAATACCTCCAACCTCCTACAAGCGTCCCACAGCTCTCTAAGACCCGACAGCCACTACTGGTCTCCCATCACCTCCCACCCTGCACCTCCCCACAACATCTCACCTCCAAGTTCTGTCCTCCATCAACCTCTAACCTATGGAAGGTCAAACACTGCATTATTGACCTAAGAAAATGTATAAGAAATAAAACAAAAATAATGAAGACAGTAATAGCCAGGGCAAAATCAGTGTTGCCAAGTACTTATTTTGTCTATGTCCAATTTTGGGCTCGATGATTGGCAGGGCTGCGGGCGAAGTGAGGTTGGTAACACTGCACCACACTCTCCACACTGCAAAATTCACTGAACGAGTTATTCTCTCTCTCTCTCTCTCTCTCTCTCTCTCTCTCTCTCTCTCTCTCTCTCTCTCTCTCTCAGAAGGCAATAATTTTATGGTTTTTCTTTTTCCTTTTTAATAATTTGTCTTCAAACCAATATGTGTGTGTGTGTGTGTGTGTGTGTGTGTGTGTGTGTGTGTGTGTGTGTGTGTGTGTGTGTGTGTGTGTGTGTGTGTGTGTGTGAGCCTGTGAGTGGAGAATGATGAGCAAGGAAGTAAGTGGTATAATGAGAAGGAAGAGAAGGATTAAGAGCAAGATGCGATATGACAGAGGAGGAGGAGGTGGAGGAAGAGGAATAGGAGGAGAGGGAGGAGGACGACGAGAAAGAGAGGTAGTGGTTATGGTGGTTATGGAAGAAGCTGACGCGTGGCAGGTCGTGAACGGACGAAGGAAGGGAGAAGGAAACACAGCAGGAGGAGGAGGAAAAGCCAGGAGGTAGGGAAAGGCAACGAGAAGAAGAAGAAGGAGGAGGAAGAGGAGGAGGAGGAAAGGAGGAGGAGGAGGAGGAGGAGGAGGAGGAGGAGACGATGCGGGCACCTTGACTGGCCGAACTAACTTCCTCCTCCTCCTCCTCCTCCTTCTCTCCCTTCTTCTGACCCTACACAGTGCATACCTGCATACAGGCAAAGGGAGGGAAGGGGGACGGGAGGAAGGGAATGGAGGAGGGAGGAGAGGGAGAAACAAGAGGTAAGGAGGGAAGTCATGAGAAGTCAAGTGGAGATAAGAAGGGAAACAGAAAAGGGAAGAAGAGAGAGAGAGAGAGAGAGAGAGAGAGAGAGAGAGAGAGAGAGAGAGAGAGAGAGAGAGAGAGAGAGAGAGAGAGAGAGAGAGAGAGAGAGAGAGAGAGTGAAGGGGGGAGGGAACTTATGTAGGAAGGAGGAGGTATCCACTTAAAAGTGTGTGTATGTGTGTGTGTGTGTGTGTGTGTGTGTGTGTGTGTGTGTGTGTGTGTGTGTGTGTGTATACAGGTGTGCGTGCGCGCTTGCCCGCCCCTCTTCACCTGCCCGCCAGCCCCGAGGGAAGCACCACCACTCCTGCATGCACGAAACTGCATTCCTACGCAAGCCAGACCTGTCCCTCTCCCTCCTCTCTCTCTCTCTCTCTCTCTCTCTCTCTCTCTCTCTCTCTCTCTCTCTCTCTCTCTCTCTCTCTCTCTCTCTCTCTCTCTCTCTCTCTCTCTTGTTATTCTCATTATTTTTCCTTATTCCTTCGCTGTCTGCCTCTCTCTCTCTCTCTCTCTCTCTCTCTCTCTCTCTCTCTCTCTCTCTCTCTCTCTCTCTCTCTCTCTCTCTCTCTCTCTCTCTCTCTCTCTCTCTCTCTCTCTCTCTCTCTCTCTCTCTCACCTTTAAACTTACACCCTCCTTCTCCCTTCTTTTAATTTTATACTTTCCTTTCTTTCTTCGAATTTCACGGAGAACAGGACTCACTTGCACGACACAGAGAATAATAGAGAGAGAGAGAGAGAGAGAGAGAGAGAGAGAGAGAGAGAGAGAGAGAGAGAGAGAGAGAGAGAGAGAGAGAGAGAGAGAGAGTATACTGGAATAAAAGAAGCATAAGAAAAACGACAGAAAAAAGAAAGATCAAAAGAAAATGAGATGAGAGGAGATGAGAGAGTAGAAGGGCGGAGGAATCTGTGTGAGTGAGAGGGAGGAGGAAGAGAAGGAAGGAAGGAGAGGAGAGAGGAAGGGAGGGATGTAGAGAAATATAGGTTTTTGCAGGTCAAAATTTAGGGTGTAGAGAGAAAGATGGCCCTTAACTCTGAGGCCGCGGCAACCAATGTTTGAGTAACACTTCCTGATAGATAACATGATAGATACATGGAAATACTTGAGTGGGCGAGATACTTAACCTAACCCAACCCACGGCACCACCTTATGCACACACACACACACACATACACACACACACACACACACACACACACACACACACACACACACACACACACACACACATACGATTTGATTTTTTTTTAAGAGGGAGGTTTCAAGATATTTGTTTCTGTCTTTCGTCTAATTCTCTACAAATCTTTTAGAGAACTTGCATTTTATGTGGGCCTTTTTTAAAATCTTCTGTTGCCCTTTCCTAGTTTCCCTCTTGCATAAAACACAAACACACACACACACACACACACACACACACACACACACACACACACACACACACACACACACACACACACACACATCAAAGCAAAATGATACAAATAAATAGATACATACAAACGTACATGCAGCCAGACTGACAGTGACAGACACACAGACAGGCAGACATGCAATGGGGGAAAAAAAAAGGAGGAGGTACGAGGAAGATTATACAAGGAGTGATTTTAAACTGATAATGTGGTGGTCAGACAGGAGGAGGAGGAGGAGGAGGAGGAGGAGGAGGAGGAGGAGGAGGAGGAGGAGGAGGAGGAGGAAGAGAAGGAAGGAGGAAAGGAGGGGATAATAGGGAGGGAAGTAAGGAGGGAAAGAGGAAAGATGGAAGAAATGAAGGAAGGGAAACAATCAGGAAATCAGCCAAAATACATAATCCACCAAAGGAGAAGGAAAAGGAGAAGGAGAAGGAGAAGGAGGAGAAGGAGGAGGAGGAGGAGGAGGAGGAGGAGGAGGAGGAGGAGGAGGAGGAGGAGGAGGAGGAGGATGAAGAGCAGGAAACAACAACCACTACTCCCTTCAACACTCATCATATCTAAGGATCAGCAATAAAAAGGCGAAAAAAAAGAGACAGATCCTTAACATTTCGAAACACAATAAAACGAAACGCAAGAAAGAAAAAAAAGCTCAATAAAAAGAAAGTGCGGGAAAAAAAAAAAATCACACATAACATTTCTCAATCCTTCTGAGTCTCTTTCGCCACCATGAAGGTCAGCCAATCACATGCGCCCTTCGCCCTCACCGTAAGCCTCCCGCCCAATCAGAGCACTAGAAGCCCCTGCCCCTTCATGCACTGACCAATGGCAAGCTTCCGGACATCATTACTGTAAAGACGCAAGTAATGGACGTGAATTTCCTCTCTCTCTATCGTCCCTCCATCTCCTCCTCCTTTCCTCCCTACCCCTTTTATTTCCTCCCTCCCTAGTTTCCTACCATCTCCGTTTTGTCCAGTCACCTCCAGCCACTTTCTACAGGAGAGAGAGAGAGAGAGAGAGAGAGAGAGAGAGAGAGTGTGTGTGTGTGTGTGTGTGTGTGTGTGTGTAGGTAGATAATTTCACAACAATATTTTAAAGAATTTCCGTCGAATCATAAGGTGTGGGTTGTCGCATTAGCCGGGCAGGTGTGAGAGGGAGTAACACGAGCTTACACACATGCGGTAAACGCGGGGCTTTAACGGGCGGATGTAGAAGATAATCTACATAAAGGCGAACACGCACGCCACGCTTCAAAACAGGTTTTTTTTTTATAGGGGGAGCAAAACAAGGGTGGTAATAACAATGATTTGTCAAAATATAACACTAACTTTCAGAAGTAATTATTTGACTCAGAGAAAAACCAACTGCAAGTCTATATAATAAAGAAAAAAAAAAAAAATAGTGAAACATAAAACTGATAAAACTATGGCAAAGTATGCATAGATTTACATAATTAACAAAGGAATACCAAGAGCACAGTGCCACTTGTTTTGAAAGCCACCAACTTAATTAATATGTAAAGAGAACTAGGAAAGTTTACTTATTCCCTTATCATGTTACATGAGTAAAAATGAGGACAACTGTAAGGGGAAAAATTACATGCAGGGTGTGTGTGTGTGTGTGTGTGTGTGTGTGTGTGTGTGTGTGTGTGTGTGTGTGTGTGTGTGTGTGTGTGTGTGTGTGTTTCACTATTTGATCTGCTGCAGTCTCTGACGAGACAGCCAGACGTTACCCTACGGAACGAGCTCAGAGCTCATTATTTCCGATCTTCGAATAGGCCTGAGACCAGGCACACACCACACACCGGGACAACAAGGTGTGTGTGTGTGTGTGTGTGTGTGTGTGTGTGTGTGTGTGTGTGTGTAAGGGAGAGTGGGTGACAGAGAGAGAAATGTGATCAGGATCTGTCTTGTAATTTTTGTTATGTGTGATACTCTCTCTCTCTCTCTCTCTCTCTCTCTCTCTCTCTATATATATATATATATATATATATATATATATATATATATATATATATATATATATATATATATATATATATATATATATATATATATATATATATATATATATATATATATATATATATATATATATATATATATATATATATATATATATATATATATATAGAGAGAGAGAGAGAGAGAGAGAGAGAGAGAGAGAGAGAGAGAGAGAGAGAGAGAGAGAGAGAGAGAGAGAGAGAGAGAGAGAGAGAGAGAGAGTAAATAAATCAAAATAAATTAACTCCATCAATAAAATAAAATACAATTAAAAAAATATATAATAAATGCATAAACAAATAAGCAAATAGTTAAACAAATAAATCAGTAAATAAACAAACAAAAGAAAGTTATTAGAATAAAATAAACAGGCAAATATTGTTGACAAATAAATAAATAAGTAAATAAATAAATAAATAAGTAAATAAACAAATACATAAATAAATAAATAAGTAAATAAATAAGAATATAAACAAATAAACAAAACCCCATTTACTGCAATGCACAACAACACTTTACATTGAAGGCAGTGTTCGCCATCTGTACACGGAACGACAAGGGAAAAAAGAAATGAAAGATCAAATTTCTCACCTACAGTGTTTACAACAAGAGGGAAAAGCCATCCAGTGTTTCGAGAATCAGGAAACACTCAGGGACATAAAAGAATAAATTAAAAAGTGGGAGGAGTTAAACGACTAATATATAATCATATATATATATATATATATATATATATATATATATATATATATATATATATATATATATATATATATATATATATATATATATATATATTTCATTGACCACAACAACGTATACATTAGCCTTAAAAATTTATTTATGGATCCAAACTAATTTTAATGTACACACACACACACACACACACACACACACACACACACACACACACACACACACACACACACACACACACACACACGTGCGCGCCCGCGCGGGACACGCGAAGGAAGGAGAGCAGTGGAGAGCCTGACAGTAAGTGGGTCAGGTGAGGAGGGCTCCTGAGTGCCGTTAGGGCGGTGCAGGTGTGCGTCACGTAATGACAGGTGTGTTACGTAAGACACACCTTACTCTACTACACCGGACTTATCCATCTTAGGAATTTTTACGTGTGTGTGTGTGTGTGTGTGTGTGCGTGATTACTTATGAAGAGGAACAAAAGCATTGCAGAGTACTTGTAAATCCTTCATTGAACTTCTTTAGGTTGATAAAAAAAAAAGGAGGAGGAGGAGGAGGAGGAGGAGGAGGAGGAGGAGGAGGAGGAGGAGGAGGAGGAGGAGGAGGAGGTGGAGGAGGAGGAGGAGGAGGAAGAGGAGGAGTACAAAGGAAGGAACAGACAGCAACAGCCCTACTGGGCCTAACGAGGCTGTCTGTGTGCCTATGCTGCCACTACAGATTCTACGAGTTAGAAGCTGAAAGACATCAGGGTTCGAGGAAGAAAAAAAGAGGCCACAGGGAGAGAGGAAGTCAAAGATACTATCTAGTACAGTAACCAAAAAAAAAAAAAAAAAAAAAAGGATATCTTATGTAGGCGCAAAGTACGTCATTTGAGGGGTTAATGTGAAGTGAATGTCCAACATTTTTTTTCAAAGTTTCTATCGTATTGCTACGGACAACATGTGCTGGGAGAGAGTTCCAGACATTTACAATTCTATTACAGAAATAATGTTTAGCTTCATCTGATCTGAAACGCTTACCTATAATATTGTTACCATTATTTCTAGTGGTGTTGGAGCTGTCAATGGTGAGATAGTTGTTTACATTTACGTTATTAAGGCCCAGGAAAATTTTAAATAGTTCAATTAAGTCTCCTCGCATTCGCCGCTTCTCTAAACTGAATAAGTTGAGTTCCCTGAAGCGCTCCTCATACGGCCTGTTTCGCAGTCGTGGGATCAACTTGGTGACTCTTCTTTGGACTCTCTCCAGGTTGTCTATATCTTTCCTATAATGAACTGGACACAGTACTCAAGTTGAGGTCAGACAAGCGCATTAAACAATGTGAGAATTACCGCTTCTGATTTGAATTGAAAAGTCCTTCCGATAAACACAACCAATTTGTTTGCTGTTTTAACTACTTCCGAGCAGTGTTTAGTTGACTTGAGGAGGAAGAGGAGGAGGAGGAGGAGGAGGAGGAGGAGGAGGAGGAGGAGGAGGAGGAGGAGGAAGAGGATAAATTGGCTTTGTGGGTAGAACACGCTACCGTTTTCTCACCACACATTAATACAACAGCAGCAAAAACAATAACAGCAGCAGCAGCAGCACCAGCACCAGCACCGGCACCAGCAACAGCACCACCAACAACACCAAGAGAAGAAGAAAAATAAATGAAGAAAAAATGTGAATAATAATAATAGTAATAATAATAAAAAAAATAATAATAATAATAATAATAATAATAATAATAATAATAATAATAATAATCATCATAATAATAATAATAATAATAATAATAATAATAATAATAATAATAATAATAATAAGAAGAAGAAGAAGAAGAAGAAGAAGAAGAAGAAGAAGAAGAAGAAGAAGAAGAAGAAGAAGATGAAGAAGAAGAAGGAGAGGAAAAAAATAGAGAAGAAAAAGAAGAAATAGAAGAAGAAGGAAAAAGTATGCAAGCACCATTAAGAAGTGATGAAGTTATCTGCTTCTAATTTTCTCCTCCTCTAATTACTTCATTTCTTCGAGATATCTAATCCGATATTTTGTATTTTTTCCTTCCTGCTCCGACACCGCCGCCCTTCACACACTGCGTCATGTCAGAATAATTTTGAGAAAAAGCACGTGCCGAAGAAAAGAAACTCACCTCGGCCAATAAATTAGGATACTTGAGTCACTCAAACCTCGCCTGAGAGCAATGCTGTACATACGTAGTCTCTCTCTCTCTCTCTCTCTCTCTCTCTCTCTCTCTCTCTCTCTCTCTCTCTAGGTAATCATGAAAATTGGATATTCGAAAGATTGTTTTAGATTGTATTTTCAATCTTATAATTTTGTCTGATATTTATCACCATTGTTGCTACTCCTGTTCCTGTTCCATTCGATATAGTTGCAGTGAAAAAGTATCTTAATTAATTCATGGCTGATGGCTTTTCTCACTGGGATATTTTATAAACACGTCGTTAAGCTCCTTTGACACGAAGCAGCTCAAGAGTTGCACCAAACACAACACAGAATATCAGGATGCTGCTTCTGCTGCTGCTACTGCTGCTGCTGCTGCACATGAGTCAACATAACACACACGGACATAATCTGTTCTAATTGACTTGATGTCGCCCGCCTAATTCGATAATTCCATTCATGAACAACAAACGTGCTTACTGTAACAGTTTTGAACCCTTATTTTCCTCTTAGGTTCATCCAACTATTTAACTTTAATCGGTGTATTTTCTTGATCTAATAGCATTTTTTATTTCATTTTTAAGTAGCTGTGTTTTAGTATATGAATAATTTCATTGATTGTATCTGCTTTTTCATCTTGTATTATTATTCTGAAGGGTACACACATTCCCTCATTACATGATTACAATGTTATTTTCTTAATATTATGTGGATTAAGAAAGACTTTTCCTTTCAACATTCATGTATTGAATAAAGTAACATTCTTCCTCTCAACGCATCGCTGGTCTCTGAGTCCACACATATTCGTATTGTCACCTTCATATTGAGCTACCTGACAAACAAGTGAACTTTAAGCATCTTCTCTAATTTCATACCTTAATATTATTTACTTCAACTCGAAACAGCATCATACTAACTTGTAACATTATGCTTTCATTCATTTTTTTCTCCGAAATTATAACGTTTTCTTGCAGAAAATTACAAGATTTTTGGCTTGTACTAATAATGTTTCAATTTTAAAGTAAAACACAAATAAAACTATTACATCTGACTCGGACATCATTTCATGTTATATGATAACATCTTCATTTCTACTTGACTCAAAAATATAATAATTTTATCTTGTCTTATATTTCTCTTATTCGTCTTTTTTTTTCTTTATTTCTATATCTGTTTTATTGACACAGGAATCATATCATTTTACCTTCTATAGCAACATCTCCATTGTTACGTTGTTTGACCGAAAATTTTCACCATTTCACCGAACATGCTACAGGTAGGTTACCTGATGGGCTAGTCATGGGTACCTAAACCCACACACTCACTAAACTATAATAACATCTCTGCCAGCCGTTCTGCTCATATATCCTCGTAATATTTCCATTTATATTTGACTCGTGACACGTTACTTTTTATTATGACGCTTTCATGTGCAGCCACTCAGAACTTCACTGCCATGTGTTGTTTTCATCTGCAGTCACTCAGAACCACATCACCTGAAGGCCAGTATTCAGAAACTCTCTTCTCTCACACCGCCTATTTTCCAAGACCACAGATATGATTAACCTGGTTTTCAAGAACGTTTCTGTCACTAGAACCCTAAAAAAAAAAAAAAAAAAAGCCATCCTTAGAAACATGTGTAATTTCAACTAAAACCTTTTGAATGTAGCGGAGGTGGGGCGAAATGCTTTAGAATATGGCCTCTTGCGTTATAAAGTTTCCACGCAGCCTCGTAATGAATCAATCTAGCAGGGTGTCTGGCGCGAAGGCATTCCAGTCTGGCTGCTCTTCACACGCGGGCTTTTCTTGGTTCAGGTTCACGTTAAAAATAGCTCGAAAGGCAAACAATGACCTTGACGGCATCACACACACACACACACACACACACACACACACACACACACACACATACACCCAAGGCCAAGAGGCAATACACCACAACACACAGGGTATAGTCAAGGTTATCGGCAACACTTGACTCGTCACTGCCTCTCTTCCATCCAGTATAATGATGATAACAATAGTGACAACAACAACAACGACAACAACAATAATAATGATGGTAATAATGGTGATAATAATAATAGCACGCGCCTCAACTTTCCATATCCCGCGGCTCAGCTGAGAAGGGCAGACTTTACTTGTGGCCTAATTAACCAACTCTCGCCACACCTGAGCTGCGTGTAATTACCTGGCCGACCACCGCACACCTTCCGGCACGTGTGTGTGTGTGTGTGTGTGTGTGTGTGTGTGTGTGTGTGTGTGTGTGTGTGTGTGTGTGTGATCAGCTCTTTTTAATTATCTATCAAGACCACAAAGATTCATTTTGGAATTCTACTCTCTCTCTCTCTCTCTCTCTCTCTCTCTCTCTCTCTCTCTCTCTCTCTCTCGCGCTAATGAGGGAGCTGAATTAGTTCACGACCTGTAAATAGATTGCTAACAACCCAGGCCTGCCTTCTGCCTAGAGTCAACATCATCAGCACAACCTGGAAATAATGATTTTCCCATTTATAACGCGAGGTACGGGTGTTCAGGAGGGCTGGCAGGTCTGAGAGGGGGAGGGAGCGTGGGTGAGAGGAAGGGAAGAGGACTAAATAATGTGTACGAGGAAGATCATAGTGTTAAGGAGGGTTAAGAGAAGGAAGGGTAGAAGGCAGAGAGAGGTTGTGGAGGCTGCGAGGGTGGGAGACAATGAAAGAATGAGGTATATGACTTAAATATGAGTGAGGAGGAGGAAGCGGGGTAGACAGGACGGGTGTGAAGGAAGGTGGTGGTGGAGGAGACACGGGGGCAGGGGAAGGACTTGGGTAGGAGGGAGGAGAGGAATAAGGAGGGAGTGAGGGAGCGAGGGAGGGAAGAGCAACAGCAGCATAAGACCAGACAAATTAGATTAGTGCTCAGCCCACGTCCTGCCTTTCTTCCCTGGTTTAAATAGAATAGTGGCGTCTTCTGAGTCCCGTTATGGGGCTGCAGCATCTCGTGGGAGGCGCTGCAGGAGGCACAAAAGGGGATCAGGACGGCACAGACAGCATCTTAGCACCACCGCCTCGTCAGGAATGCAGGGGACAGAGAAAAGACGAGAGAGAGAGAGAGAGAGAGAGAGAGAGAGAGAGAGAGAGAGAGAGAGAGAGAGAGAGAGAGAGAGAAGAAGAAGAAAAAAAGCGAATTCATGCTGAGGAGAAAAATCACAATGACGCATATATTAGTTTAGATTTGATGCTAAAAGCGTGTCCAGCGGAGCAACACACTCTGGAGAGCTTGCAACAGCGCCTTGCATGCTTTAGCTGATTGGTTGTGATAATGGTGTCCGAATGCTTCACTTGCTGGCCTGAACACAACATTCCCTCACTCCCTCGCTTATATCAACACAAAGACTTGAAGGAATCCCTCAGCATCCTCTACATACTGCCCTAATCCACGCCTCCGGACAGCAGTTGGAGGAAACAGTGCCGTGGAAGTGGTGGTGGAGAAGCCGAGGAGGGAAGGAGTTGCCCAAGCCAAGGTCTCGGATCGAGAAATGGATGACGTCACTTGCAGATCCGGTTACCTCGTGCGCTGCCTCGCTTCGCTCCGCCCCCACGCCGCCGCCGTCGCCGCCGCCGTCAACTCTGTGCTCTGCTAATTACAGAGCTCACTCGCCTTACTCACTGGCTCCCTCTCCAGGCAACGACAGAAGAGCAAAAATAATACACGCGAGACGGGGAAAGGGTGCGATCAGAATACTGTAGACGTGAATGAATCTCTCTCTCTCTCTCTCTCTCTCTCTCTCTCTCTCTCTCTCTCTCTCTCACAAACCTACACGCACATATGCAAATAATTACAAAATAGCCAGACTGTGACGGGGCGAGATGGAAAGAAGATAGAAGGCGGTGAGTGTGTGACGGGAGGAGGAGGAGGAGGAGGAGGAGGAGGAGGAGATGGAGGAGGAGGAGATGGAGGAGGAGGAAGAGTAGGACGAGGAGAAATGATGACCGGCCGCCCGCCGCCACTGGTGCACGCCTGATTACATTTCATGATGCACACACACACACACACATACACACACACACACACACACACACACACACTGCCACGTGGCGCTCTTCACAATTCGCGCACAAGCTCCACCCACTCCACCCACACCTTCCACCTCAATCAAGGGAATGAGTGAAGACTGAAGAGAGAAATAAAACTCTCTCTCTCTCTCTCTCTCTCTCTCTCTCTCTCTCTCTCTCTCTCTCTCTCCACATTAACCAGACATTCTACTTCACTTCCTCTTATCAACGCTTTTAATAAAACCTGCATATTGTAATAAAAACGTTAGATTTATAAGTCCGTTTCGTTTTCACATCAACCGAGACTATCCAGCGCTTAATGGTAGAAAACCCCTACTGAAAAATTGTGACAAAAAAAACAAACAAACTATCAGCTGGGGCGAAAAAAAAAAAGGGGGCGGGGGAAATTCAGAACGGGCCTGGGGTAATGGAAATCTGAAGTCTGTCTCTGATCACGCTGGCAGCATCGATGTTTGATTCTGTACGTGCGTCTGACACTCACCAGCGCAACTTAATGTGAGAAGGAGTCTGGAATGCACAAACCACAGAGCTTGGTTCAACTGAATATACAGATTCAGAACAAGGTCTGCTGTCACCTCCCTCCCCCACTCTCAGATAAGTAATATTGCTGTGTAACCATTATGACCAATACCATCAGGGAGGCGGTGGAGTAGTGGATAACGTGGTGAGCGTGGGATCGTCCACCGGTAGGTTCGAATCCCGCCACGTACAGACTTAGGAACTTTGCCATTTGTCGAGTGGTATAAAGTTACCTACATGTCACCATGGTACCCAGGTTCTAGGTGGTTACACCAAAGATGCGCTTGGGTGGTGATATGGGCTCTAACATGGTTACCACTTTAAATAAAATTGCCTGCGCCAATAATGAATGAAAGCTCAACAGAGCCTCCTATACATACTCTTCAAGTAGACCTACAGACGCTATAGGCCATAGCGTAAAAAAAAGAAAAATAATAATAATAAAATCATCACTCCCACCACCACAGCTGTTGTTAATTTTGTTGTTGTTGTTGTTGTTGTTGTTGTTGTTGTTGTTGTTGTTGTTGTTGTTGTTATTGTTGCGGCTACTGCTGCTGCTGCTGCTGCTGCTGCTGTTGTTGTTATTGTAGGTACAACTGCTACTGGTAATTGCTTTTGCTACTGCTTCTGTACTAATGAGGTGGTAATTTTGTTTGTTTTTAATGATGCAGTTCTTACCGTCCTTTTCTTATGTCTCTTGTTATCATTATCATCTTCATCATCACCATCATCATAATCATCATCATCATTATTACATATAACACAACAGGAAACAGCGTTTTACTTTCACCATCATTCCCCTGCACCTCACAACGACTTTCTTGGTTTCTTCTTTTCCTATCGCCTGTCTTTTACATTAATGTTATACCCTTATAAAACATAAATAACTAGAAAAATAAATACAAGTAAGGATCTTCAAATACGAAGTTCTATCAAGACGAGTTCCTCTCAGTGCAGTGAAGGGCACACTCCTGGGGATCAGCAGGGTGGCTATCCACATATTGTAGGTGTCCGAGTACAGCCTCAATAATGGAAAAGCATGCCCCTTCACGCCGCACATCACAGCTTCAGGTGTTCTTTTGGAATGTGCCACAACGCTCAGCTTCCTCATAACAGAACAGACGTGATGCCTCTCTCCTGTCCACACGTAACTGTCTTGACCAGCGTGGCGGTTCCCAAACACCTGGTGAATGTTTACTCCTCCACACTCTGTGTTCGTTGGCTGGTGAGGGAGCACATCATGTGTTCCATATTTTACCTGCTCATTTTTATGACTGCCGTGCTGAAATTATTTTGAATTACATGTTGACTTTTCTGATCAACTCCAACCCAAAATAAAACTGAAACTCGCAGGCAAAATCTAATGTCAGAAGAAATATTCCTGTCATCTTCATGTGACACGTCCTGTGCTGGCAAGCTTCTCAGCGATGGCTGCAGCTAAACTGACCTGGAAAACAAACAGTCTGCCAATTTCTCCCATTTCGTGGAACAACTAACTGATGCACTCGTTGAGAGCTCGTCACTTTCTAAAATTTTCTCATTCATAATATCAACTGCCATCAGCTGCTTTTTAAATAAAAAATATGAAAACAATGCCAAAAGATAATAACAGTACATAATAATAACAATGATAATAATAATGATAATAATAAAAATAATATTAATAATAATAATAATAATAATAATAATAATAATAATAATAATAATAATAATAATAATAAAAAAAAATTATTAATAAAAAAAAATAATAACAACAACAACAACAAAAGAAATAACAGTAATTGTAGTAAAGTAGTAGTAGTAATAGCATTATAAGTAGTAGTAGTAGTAGTAGTAGTAGTAGTAGTAGTAGGAGTCGTATCGACACGTGGCACTGGAAGAGTGGCACCTGTCGACAGTCAGAAGTATAACAGGTTATGTAAAAGAAATAAATGTTTTGTATCAGTGTCACTGTTATTTTCTATTGATGTCTCCCAAAATCAGTTCAGGGTAAGACTAATTAGAAGATTATTAAAAAGATCTCTTGCGCAAACTTTAATTATTCACTTTTTACATTAGACATTGGCACCTTAAAGAATTTTCGTTTCTGCTCAGAGACGGCCACCATGCCCTCGCCAGTGAAGGTTTCCAAAAATAGTACCAATACTCCATCAGCCCGTGACTTAGCATGACACAGCCAGATTCATATCACAGCCTTACAACAGTGTCATAATTCCTCAAGCTGTGCACAGCGACACGCCTTCCTACACTGCTGCGTGAAGCGACACGCCACGCCAGGCGATATGCACTCCGCCGCGTGAAGGAGACGATTCAGGCCAGACTAGGAATAATCCACGTGGCTCACTGGCTCACTCCTGACCTTCCACGAGTCAACCATGTAACCCTAACACCTACCTCCCCCCCTTCTCTCTCTCTCTCTCTCTCTCTCTCTC
>NC_059279.1:11270764-11275764 GCF_017591435.1 Portunus trituberculatus | reverse complement strand
CTCAACTCCCTTTTTTCTTCTTTTACTCCTTCCGTCTCTCAATGTGCTTTTGTCTCTTCATCTTTCTTTTTATTACAGTATAACTCCTTATCATTTTCACACTTATTTTTTTTCCTATTCTACCTTCTCTTTCTTCTTTCCTCACTTTTCTTTCTTCTCTCTTACCTTTCACTCATCATCCCATTTTTTCCTTTCCTTATTTCTTCATTTAAGACTCGTATTGCTTTCCATTTCTTCCTTTCACCTGTGATTCGTTCTCCCTTCTAATATTTTCCTCCTTCTCTTTCTTTATTCCCTTCACAAATCCTTCAGTTCTCCACCCTCACTTTAAACCTCCATTCATTCCTTCAACATCCTATCCCCTTTCCCTTTTTCCTTTCACCTTTCACTTTATTTTGTTTTCTATTTATTCTATACATTATTTCTTATTTAATCTTTCTTTTATCTCTTACCTTTCTTCTCAGCGGTTTTAATTCTTCCCTCCATCTTAAACCTTTTTCCCTACCTAGCTTTCCCCCTTCCCTCCCGTACCTCCCTTGAATCGTAAATCTCCCACTAATGCATAACTCCACCTCTAAACACTATTCATATGCATGAACCATACATTCAAAATAATAAATCCCATGTACAAAATGCGCATATGGAATCGAACTACCAATTTGAATCGCACGCACACCACAAATATATTGGGGGAAAATGTTTTGAAGCCATGGTTGGGGCGCCAGGGTAGTGAAGGGGGAAATTTGCATGATGTTAATGTTGTTGCAACCCTTAGGCGTCACCCGTGAAGGAAAGCACCATGAAAACACCATAGGGGACGCCGCAGGAAGAGGAGGAGGAGGAGGAAGAGGAGGAGGAGGAGGAGGAGGAGGAGGAGGAGGAGGAAAATATGTAGAAGGAAAATGACGAATAATAAATACAACCAACAAATAAGGTAAGTTAACTCTTGAACCGTAGGAAATGCCGCACACACACACACACACACACACACACACACACACACACACACTTGCGCATCAATTATCCCTGCCACACCTGTGGAACCAAACATGAAACATTCAGTATTATATACACATATTGCGCCTTTCCGATAACATATGTGTACAAAAACCTGTGTGTGTGTGTGTGTGTGTGTGTGTGTGTGTGTGTGTGTGTGTGTGTGCATATCCTGTACACATCGTTCTGTATGTTGGGAAGATCGCCACGGTGAATTTAAGGCCGTGAGGTTCAATATTCCGAAGAGGAGGAGGAGGAGGAGGAGGAGGAGGAGGAGGAGGAATACAAAGGAATACAAAGGAAGGAACAGACAGCAACAGCCCTACTGGGCCTAACGAGGCTGTCTGTGTGCCTATGCTACCACTACAGATGCTATAAGTTAGAGGGTGAAGGACATCAGGGTTCAAGGAAGAAGAAAAGAGGCCACAGGGAGAGAGGAAGTCAAAGATGTGATAGGAAAGATTGAAGAAGTGACACTATCTAGTACAGTAACTACAAACAAAAAAAAGGATATCATATCTTATGAAGGCGCAAAGTACGTCATTTGAGGGGTTAATGAAGTGAATGTCCAACCTTTTTTGAAAAGTTTCTATCGTATCGCTACGGACAACATGTGCTGGGAGAGAGTTCCAGACATTTACAATTCTATTGAAGAAATAATGTTTAGCCTCGTCTGGCCTGAAACGTTTACCTGTAATCTTGTAGCCATTATTTCTAGTGGTGTTGGAGCTGTCAATGGTGAGATAGTTGTTTACATTTACGTTATCAAAGCCCCGGAACATTTTAAATAGTTCAATCAAATCTCCTCGCATACGCCGCTTCTCTAAACTGAACAAGTTGAGTTCCTCAAGCGCTCCTCGTAAGGCTTGTTTCGCAGTCGTGGGATCAATTTGGTGACTCTTCTTTGGACTCTCTCCAGGTTGTCTATATCTTTCCTATAGTGGGGTGACCAGAACTGGACACAGTACTCAAGATGAGGTCGGACGAGTGCATTAAACAATGTGAGAATAACCCCTTCTGATTTAAATTGAAAAGTTCTACCGATAAACCCAACCAGTTTGTTTGCCGTTTTGACTACTTCCGAGCAGTGTTTACTTGACTTGAGGTCTGAAGTAATTATGACGCCTAAGTCTTTTTCCTCATCAACCTTAAGAAGCTCGGAACCGTTCATTGAATAATTAGTATGATCATTATTGCTACCAATGTGCAACACTTTACATTTATCTACATTGAAGCTCATCTGCCACTTGTCTGACCAAGTGGCTAAGCGGTCGAGATCTGATTGTAGTTTTCTTTTATCCTCCGACGTGACTACTTTATTCATTATTTTAGTATCATCAGCAAACTTAGATACTTTACAGGTGAGGCCCTCATCGATATCATTAACATAAATAAGGAAAAGAACCGGGCCAAGCACAGATCCCTGTGGTACACCGCTTAAGACTTCTCGCCATTTTGAAAATTTACCATTTAAAACAACGCGCTGTTTTCTCTCAGAAAGCCAGTCTTCAAGCCATTTGAGAAGTATTCCATCTACACCATGTGACTTCAATTTACCTAGTAGCCGCATATGGGGAACTTTGTCAAAAGCTTTATGAAAATCTAGATACGCAACATCTACTGCCTTTGTTTCGTCGTACATGGTGAAAACATCATTAAAGAAGTCAAGTAAATTAGTCAGACAAGAACGTCTGTTTCGAAAGCCGTGCTGTGAGTCATTGATTAAATCATTTACTTCTAGAAAGTTGACTAAGTTATTGCGAATTACAGTTTCCATTAATTTGCATACCACAGATGTGAGGCTGATGGGTCTGTAGTTACATGGGAGTGATTTGTCGCCTTTTTTATGTATGGGGGTTACGTTTGCTAACTTCCAATCCCTAGGAACCTTACCACACATAAGTGACTTGGTGAATAGCAATGAAAGGGGTTTACATATTTGAAATTTAGCTTCTTTCAAGACACGTGGTGCAATACAGTCTGGGCCGGGACTTTTGTCAGTTTTCATTTTATCAATTGCTTTAATTATTTCGTCTTCTTGAAAATCGCAGACACTGAACGGGGTTATGTTATGGAATATAGGGGGTGGCTCAGGGACTATGTGAATGCTTTCCTTTGTAAAGACTGAAACAAAATAATCATTTAGTGTGTCTACAATCTGAGTTTCTTCAGTGGCAAGATTACTTTTTTCTTCCGAACATAACTGTAAAATTCCTTGGGATTGGATTTGGAGACGCTTGCAATATACACTTCAAGGTTTTTCTTGCTCTGTTTAATGAGCTTTGATTCGCGCCGAAATCTATCATATTCAAGTTTGTCACCCTCGTTCTGAGATGTCAGATATTTACGGTAAACACGATTTTTCTTTAGTAGTTGTGACTACTAAAGAGGAGGAGAAGGAGGAGGAGAAGGATAAACACAATACAGAACAGAAGAAAAGGGACGTTAGATAAATAGTAGATAGATAGATAGATAGATAAATAGATAGATAGATAGATAGATAGATAGATAGATAGAGAGAGAGAGAGAGAGAGAGAGAGAGAGAGAGAGAGAGAGAGAGAGAGAGAGAGAGAGAGGTGGCGTGAAAAGGAGGCAGCACCAAGTCGCCAGTTCCATTATTCCATCTAAACTTTTTAAGGACAATGAACAAAGATGGAGGGAAGGGAGGGAGAGAGGAAGAGAAGGAAGGGAGGGAGAGAGAAGGAGGGAAGGAAGGGATAGGGGGAGGAAGAGATGGAAGAGAGAGAGAGAGAGAGAGAGAGAGAGAGAGAGAGAGAGAGAGAGAGAAGGAAAGAAGAAGAAAGAATAGAAAGACAGGAGCAGATCATAATAGACAATAATTCAAGATAATGAGGAAATATAAGAAAGGGAGATGGAAGGAAGGAAGGAAGGAAGGAAGGATGAAAGGGAAGGATAGAGAAAGGAAGAGACGGAAGCTGCAATGAAGGATGATAGCACTGTTTATTAAGATGGTGGTGGTGGTGGTAGTGGTGGTCGTGGTGGTGGTGACAAGTGCTGAAGTGAAGGTTAAAATACTTCTTTGAATGGCTGTAGCAGTTGTAGTAGTAGTAGTAGTAGTAGTAGTAGTAGTAGTAGTAGTAGTGGTTGTTGCTGTTGTTGTTTTTGTTGTTGTTGTTGTTGTTGTTTTAGTAGAAGCAGTAGTAGAAATAGTATAGTAGTTGCAATGAATTTCACATAATTGATAGAATGGAAATACCGGATTGCAGTGTGTGTGTGTGTGTGTGTGTGTGTGTGTGTGTGTGTGTGTGTTTGGCACGCACACACACACACACTCTTACGTATATTCCTAGAACAGCATCGTCACAATCACTTATGACGCAACGCAGTACTTACCTAGAATCGTCTCTCTCTCTCTCTCTCTCTCTCTCTCTCTCTCTCTCTCTCTCTCTCTCTCTCTCTATTCGCTTATTCTTTCATTCTTCTCTTAGTGTGGAACATACAACATTTCCTACTGTGTCTTGGTACTCTTCCTTTTCGACTTGCGGAGGTGAAGCCGATACTCGCATGACGTCAGATGTGTGTCAGGGCCGGGGGAGGGCGTGGCACCCGATCTCTCATTGGAGCAGGAGGAGGAGGAGAAGGAGGAAGAGGAGGGAGGGGCGAAGGAAGAGGAGGAGGAGCAGGAGGAGGAGTACGCGGACTATATATGACAGGCGAAAAAAGAAAACGATAACGAGGATGAAAATTAACGAGAAGGATGAGAAAAAGAGTAGAAAAATAGGAGGGGAGATTTACAAACAGTGCAATAGTAACAGAAGGAATATTACTAAAGCACAGATTGGGAGAAGGAGGAGGCAAAGGAAGACAAGGATGAGGAGAGAAGGACGGGGAATAAGAGCAAGTGGGTCCAACTTACCCAAAATGGATGCGAGGAAACTGATCTCGTACGGGTCGAGGCCAAAAATAATACGTTCAAGGTCAAGAGGAAGCAGGAGGAAGAGGAGGAGGAGGAAGAGGAGGAGGAGGAGGAGGAGGAGGAGGAG
>NC_059279.1:11260764-11263264 GCF_017591435.1 Portunus trituberculatus | reverse complement strand
CACTGCGTTTCTCTCTCTCTCTCTCTCTCTCTCTCTCTCTCTCTCTCTCTCTCTCTCTCGTACAAATCCGTCTTCTCAAGTGTTTGCATAAGGTGCGTGTAGAAGACCCTTTTGTCTAACACGAATGACGCAGATAAAAACAAGATAAGGCAAAAAACATGAAGCGTTCAGATGGAATTACAAGACTGCGTGAAAAGGTTACTTCACGCTTATTGTGAACCTTGACTTCATTCTTTGTAACGTAGATAAGGAAAAGAAATGTATGACGAGAACAAGATAGGGGCTAAAATAATACCAGCGGATAAAAGAAAAACAGGACAAAAAGATAATGTTCCTCCACACCCGATATGGAAACGTTCTGACTTCCTCTGCGGGAACGTGTGTATGCATTCTTGTATTCGTATGCTCGATGCTTCGTTACTTAGAAGGCTACTATATTTTTCCTATTGTATTAACAAAGCAAGTGATGTGATAATTTTTTTTTGCTATTCTACTACTGCTACTGTTGCTGCTGCTGCTACTGTTACTGCTGCTATTACTACTACTACTACTACTACTACTACTACTACTACTTTTTATGTAGTAGTAGTAGTAGTAGTAGTAGTAGTAGTAGTAGTAGTAGTAGTAACAGTAGTAGTAGTAGTAGTAGTAGTAGTAGTAGTAGTAGTATCAGTATTAGTAGTAGTACTAGTAGTAGTAGTAGTAATAGTCATAGTGGCAGAAGTAAAGTAGATGTTGTAGTAGTAGTAGTAGTAGTAGTAGTGGTAGTAGTAGTTATGGTAATAGTTTTTACTATCATTTCGATGATGGTGATGACGATGACGATCAATATTCTTATTATTAGTCATTATTATTAATATTATCATTGGTATTATTACTATTATTATTATTATTATTATTATTATTATTATTATTATTATTATTATTTTTTTATTATTATTAATATTATCATTATCATAATTATCATTACTATTATTATTATTATCATTATTGTTGTTGCTGTTGTTGTTGTTGTTATCATAAAGGTCATGATGCCCACTTCTCCCAGAACTGTGCCAATCGTGGAGCACTGATAAGCCAAACCACGTGCACGTCTGAGTGTCTTGGTCTTTTAACTGACGCACACACTAATGACAACACCAAACAACGCTATTTGACAGTTTTCTGATTCTAAAAACTACATTAGGTAAAAGATTTTCTCATCTAAAAAGACAATATATATATATATATATATATATATATATATATATATATATATATATATATATATATATATATATATATATATTATCTAAGGGAATGTTTCTCTCTAGCGCAAAAGAAGCAGTGATAAGAAGTTTTGACCCACATTTCTTATCATTTCGTGCACAGTGGCAACTTGACAACCCAGAAATACTAAAAGTCATTTCAAAACCACAAGTCACATTTATTCTACCACATATTTCTCTTTGTCACCGTCGTTGCAAAACATTTAAATCAAGTACATCTAACCTCACTAGAAATAAAGAGTCACCCTTTCCACATTTTTTTCTTTTATACCCATTCAAGTCTCTCTTTGTGCATCACTTTATAGCGTTGAAAATAATCTACTATGTTCTCACTAGGTTATAATATTGTATAACAAACACAATTATATATTTTGCACGTGTTTTTTTCTCTCTCTCTTCGTGATACAGCGAGTAACAACACTGCACAACTTACTGCGTTACTCCCACTGAACACTTGACGCAGCAACGCCGACTGACCAACACTCACTGTCACCGTCTTACTTGTGGAGGCGCCTTATCGTTCTCCTAGTATCAATGTCTGCGTTATCTCTCTCTCTCTCTCTCTCTCTCTCTCTCTCTCTCTCTCTCTCTCTAAGGGTATCTTCTTACAAGCATGCAAACAGCAATGTGTTCTTTCTTGCTTCATTCTTAATACTCTTTGCTGGTTGTTTCTATTTGTCTACCATCTCCGTGTTGTATCTGCTTATCTCTCTCTCTCTCTCTCTCTCTCTCTCTCTCTCTCTCTCTCTCTCTCTCACACACACACACACACACACACACACACACACACACACACACACACACACACACACACACACACACACACACACACACACACATAAAAACAACAACAGGAAGACGTTTCATCATGTTGTTTTATCTCATCCTGACCCACGAACGCTTACACTTCACTCCCTCCGGCTCGTCTGGGTCTCGGTCTGGGTCCTGTTGTTGCTCCTCGGTACACACTTGTCGTTCATACGATGTTTCATAATGTGGTGTTGCCTCGTATTTATCTTTAGACTTGATTAGACTTATCATCCCCTCGAGATTTGGGTTATACAGATTAGGTTATGTCTTGCGTTTTCTTTTTACAAAAATAGTTAAAACGAGCACTCTGAAGTGTTCAGAGGGTTGCGTTCCGTTAAGCAATGGTGTTCCTTTAAACATGGTGATTCAGCCCCAACCATCATAGCATCGCGACTATCAGCGTTACCTGTGTGTTGCCTGCG
>NC_059279.1:11245764-11255764 GCF_017591435.1 Portunus trituberculatus | reverse complement strand
TATATATATATATATATATATATATATATATATATATATATATATATATATATATATATATTTTTTTTTTTTTTTTTTTTTTTTAATAAAATATCCTTACGAGAGTCTAGAGCGCTTAGAAAATTATGATGTATGTCATACCTGACATGCGTTGCTTCATCACGGGCAATCTACCTGATGAACGAGATAAACTCCCTCTGTTGGATACCTCAGATATCTCTCTCTCTCTCTCTCTCTCTCTCTCTCTCTCTCTCTCTCTCTCTCTCTCTCTCTCTCTCTCTCTCTCTCTCTCTCTCTCTCTCTCTCTCTCTCTCTCTCTCTCTCTCTCTCTCTCTCTCTCTCTCTCTCTCTCTCTCTCTCTCTCTCTCTCTCTCTCTCTCTCTCTCTCTCTCTCTCTCTCTCTCTCTCTCTCTCTCTCTCTCTCTGCTATATCTTTTATATATATCGGGAGAGAAGAATTGATATGGAGAAATAACTCACTCTTTGTCAAGAAACAAAGAGAATATGTAGAGAAGCAAAAAAAAATATTGCATCACCAGAGATAGAAAAAAATAAATAATATGGAAATTAATCTTCAGAAATGAAAAAAAAAAAAACCTAGTGGACTCCATGGAACATTACAGGATCTCACACATTGGCCGGTATTATTTCCTCTTACTTAGAAAAAAATAAAGAATGAAATCCTTCACTTTATATCTGTCGAAAACTAGGACTTTAAGGGATGCGTACCATTACTTTGGATGATTCATGGCTTGTTCTTCCCTCTCCTCCACATTCTGACTACTTCATGCTACCCATTAAGATTCTTTGCAGTGATGATGCCATGCCCTCGCTTGCCAAAACCCTTAGAAGGCTTATGGACCTGATGGGATCCCTTTTATCGTTCTCCGAATATGGTTCTCCGTGCTTGCACCATATCTAGTCAAAACTTTTCAACTCCGCCTGTCAACATTTGCCTTTCCTTCTTGTCGGAAGTTTACTTACATTCATCTTGTTCCTAAAAAAAAAAAAAAAAAAAACTATTCCAATCTCTTAAACCAGCGTCCTATTGCTGGCTATGTAAAGTACTTTATTTCTTTATCTATCCTCAACACGAAGATTCTCAAACATATCACTTCACAATCTTTAAATGTCTAATCAATCACTATCATAATTGATTTCCGTCAAGGCCGCTCTACTGGTGATCTGCCTTTCCTTGCTGAGAGTCTTGGTCATCTTCTTTTAGAGATTTCGGTGGAACTTTTGGCATTGCCTTAGACATATCAAAAGGTTTTGATAGAATCTGGTGCAAACCTCTGATTTTCAAACTATCCTTCTACGGTTTTTATTCTTCTCTTAACAACTTTATTTAAAGTTTCCTTTCTTGTTATTCTATAGTTGATGTGGCAGACGGGCACTGTTCTTCTCCTAAATTCATTAACAGTGTTGTTCCTCAGGATTCTATCCTTTTACTCTCTCTAATTTTGTTATTCATCAATGATCTAAACTAAATTTCTTATTCTATCCACCTTATATATATATATATATATATATATATATATATATATATATATATATATATATATATATATATATATATATATATATATATATATATATATATATATATATATATATATATATATATATATATATATATATATATATATATATATATATATATATATATTTTATTTATTTATTTATTTATTTTTTTCGTTTGAGGAAAAGCAAACTTAGTTTTGCTCAATGCCTCAAAAACTTGATTCCTTCATCGATCAGTTCGATGCAGCCTTCCAGACAACTATCCCCTCTTCTACAATGACACTTAACTTGGACCCTCCCCTACACTTGTTCTGTTATTTACTTATAATATAAACTGGAAACTTCACATCTCATTTCTGGTTAAAACAGCTTCTACGTCAGGCGCTCTGTGTTGTCTCTGCCATTTTTTTTTGCAAACTCTATCAGACCATGTATGGAGTATGTTTCACATGTATACGGGAGTTTTACTCATCCTATTCTTTTATATAGGATGAAATCAAAAGCTTTCTCCTCTCATAAAACATTTTCCTCTGATGGTCTTCAGACTCTTTCTTACCGCCGCAATGTTACATCTCTTGCTATCTTCCAAAAGTACTCCCATGCCAATTGCTCTTTTGATCTTGCTAACTGCATGCCTCTTTTCTTCCCGACGCCTCGCTGCACAAGACTTTCTTCTTTCTCTCACCCACCTCTCAAATGCAAAAGTTAACTAGTATACTCAGTCATTCATCCATTTCCCTGGTAAACTCTGGAACTTTCTGCTTGCTCTAGTATTTCCACCCACCTATGACTTTCAAGACAAGATCTCGTATTTTTTTAGTAACACTTTCGACTTTGTTTGAGGACCGGCTCATCACTGGGGCTTTCTTCCTTTTAATTGCAATTTTTGTTGACTGTAGCCTGTGGCACTACTACATAAAAAGAAAATAAACACATGAAATAAATTTGATGACGAAGAGAGGTGAAAGAAAAGTCTAGTTGATTCATAGGAGCTACAAATGATATCTATATTCATGGCAGTATGTGGAAATGAATGTTTGATCTTGAGAAAACTGGAAAGAAAAAATAAGGATATTTATCTATCTTATCCTTATTATCATCGTTATTACTATTATTATTATCACTTATATTATAAAAGCTTTAAAAATGAGTGTCAACACTGCAGGCTTAGAAATTTATTCAGAGGAAAATAGAATAAGAAAATTAACCTGTGTTGATATGCAGATTTGTTAACAAAAAATTTCTGTTATCGTAACAGAAAAAAAAATGATTTGCTGTTTAGAACATCAACTCTTTGCGTGTCATATTCACACACTGAAAACATGAGATAGTGATTACTGAATGAGGGTAAGGAGGAGGAGAAGGAGGAGGAGGAGGAGGAGGAGGAGGAGGAGGAGGAGGAGGAGGAGGAGGAGGAGGAGGAGGAGGAAATGGAAGAGCAAGAAGAAGAAGAAGAAGAAGAAGAAGAAGAAGAAGAAGAAGAAGAAGAAGAAGAAGAAGAAGAAGAAACTTGTTGGTGCTGAATTTACTGTTGCTGCTGCTGATGAAAACAATAATAAAGAAGGAGAAAAGGAGGAAAAGGAGAAAAAGGAATACAAAGGAATACAAAGGAATACAAAGGAAAGACCAAGCAACAACAGACCCTGCGGTCTTTACTAGGCTGCTTGGTTAACTATTCTATACTAACTACACAGTGTGAAAGACAGGACAACAAAGCAGAAGGCTCCTCCCCACCCACCCATCCCACCAGCCGAAGCCGGCCGGAAAAGGAAAGGCACCATGTGGTATTGAAAAACCAAATGGAATTTCAGAGGATAGAGAAAAGAGGTTGTAATCTACGTCTACTCTTGTTTGTGGGGGACTATGTAGGTGCTTGACGGTTATGTAGTGTGGTGAATGTGCGTGTGGGTGGAGTCACAGTGTGGATGTCGGAGGGGTGGTGCGGCAGCCTTACCTGGCGCTTTCAAGGAAGGCAGCAGTCAATAAGGCCCCAGTTCCGTTCACTCCACTGAGTAAGCGTACTTCCCCTTGGAGGGACGGCGTACACTGATTTCCCCCTGCAACATTGATCCCTGGTTGTTCCGATGGTGATCAAAATTATTATCAGGGCCCTAGACAAACACAACCCGTCACAGGTCGAAAGTGGGAGTAGTGACCGTTAACTCAGGGTTATCTGTGAGTGTAAGTATAGTATAGTGTAATGTAAATGTGGACACAGTGTAGAGGTCAAGAGGTGGTGCGGCAGCCTTGCCTGGCGCTTTCAAGGAGGCAGCAGTCAATCAGGCCCCAGCTCCGTTCAGTCCACTGTAAAGTGTACTTCCCACTAAGGGGCGCCGCACACTACATGGTTACCCCTGCAGCAGTGACCCTGGTACTTTAATTCCCGATGATGATCACTACTGTCAGGGCTCCTGACTTTCCACAGCCCGTCACAGGTCGAGAGTAGTAGTAGTGACCGTTAACTCGGGGCTGTCTGTGTCGTGTAAGGAGGGTAAGTGTATTCGCGAAACACCCGCAATTCACGATCTGAGGCATATTTCTTTATGGACGGCGCAAATTACTCGGAGATAAACAGTGACAACCGGGGATTAGTTTCGAAATATTTGTCAAGACGAATTTTGAATGTCTCAATAGTACCTGAATCAACTACGTTCGATGGCAAACCGTTCCAAATATTGATAATGCGATTAAAGAAAAATGTTTGGCTTCGTTTGTTTTAAATCGCTTTCCTATTACCTTGAAACCGTTGTTTCTGGTGAAATTTGACCGGTCAAGCGTTAGGAAGTTATCAGGATTCATATTCGTAAATCCCTTAAAAATTTTGAAGAGTGTGATAAGGTCCCTCGTAATCGACGTTTGGAAAGAGTAAATAAATTTAGTTCTTTAAGTCGTTCCTCGTATGGTTTATTACGTAATCTTGGAACCATTTTAGTTAATCGACGCTGTATTCTTTCTAATTTTTCAATGTCTTTCTTATAATAGGGTGACCAAAATTGTACGTTATATTCAAGGTGCGGGCGTACGAGCGAATTATATAAAGTTAATATTATCTCTTCCGTTTTGAATGTGAATGATCTTCCGATAAAGCCGACTAATTTATTTGCGATTTTCACAACTTCGGTGCATTGATTACTTTGCTTGAGGTCAGCCGATATTACAACGCCAAGATCTTTTTCTCTCTGTACGCTCTTTATGGAAGCATTCCCCATTGTGTAGTTCGCTCGTGGATTACTATTTCCAATATGTAGAACATGACATTTGTCAAAATTGAAATTCATCAGCCACGTTTTAGACCATTCGACGAGGGTATCTAAATCGTTCTGTAAAAGTTGACGCTGAGTTACTGAGTCCGCCCTGTTTGCAATTTTTATATCATCCGCGAATTTTGATACTTTACAGTTAATATTTTCCTCGATATCGTTTATATACATGATAAAAAGAATCGGTCCCAAGACTGATCCCTGAGGAACGCCATTACTTACGCTGGTCCATTCTGACGATTTACCGTTTATTACTACACGCTGTTCACGGCCCGATAGCCAGTCTTCGATCCATGTAACGAGCTTTTAGTTTATTGACGAGGCGTTTGTGGGGAACCTTATCGAAGGCTTTTTGAAAATCTAAATAAATTATATCAACCGCCCTAGTGTCGTCGAACAGATTATATACGTGATGGAAAAAGTCGAGTAAGTTTGTAAGGCATGATCGCTTGTTTCTGAATCCGTGTTGAGAATCCTTGATGATGTTATTACTTTCGAGGAATGCTACCGTTTTGTCTCGTATAAGCGATTCCATTAGTTTACCTACCACCGATGTGAGGCTTATCGGTCTATAATTTTGAGCTTCAGACTTGTTACCTTTTTAAATATAGGTGTAACGTTCGCGAGTTTCCATTCGTCGGGTACTTTTCCAGTATTTAACGATTTACCAAACAGTATCGAAAGTGGTTTAGCTAATTCATTTTTAGCCTCTTTTAATATTCTTGGAGAAATTCTATCAGGGCCCGGCGTTTTGTTTACTTTAATTTTACTGATCGCTTGCAAAATTTCGTTTTCTTCAAATGTGCACGTATTCAGAAAGACGTTATTACTTTGAATGCGAGGAGTCGGCTGTTGTTCTAAGTTAACTTCTGTGAATACGGTTGAGAAGTAGTTATTTAAGATATTTGCCATCATGGTATCGTTTTCAGTGTACTCGCCGTTTTGCATTTTTAATGGGCCTATTTCTGATGGTAAGGTCTTTTCTTTCTAATGTAGCTGAAAAATTCCTTGGGATTAGACTTACTGGAATTTGCAATGTGAAGCTCGAGGTTTTCTTACTTCTCTTGATGAGTGCTTTGGTATTTCGGCGTAATCGGTCGTGTTCTATCTTATCACTGTTTATTTGAGTGAGCTTATATTTCTGAAATGCGCGTTTCTTAGCAAGGAGGCTATTTTTTATTTCCGTATTCCACCACTTCGGTTTTGAGTTAACGATCGAGCGCCTATTTCGTAGTGGAACAGATGCATCTACTGCTTTGTTAAGATTGGATGTAAATATTAGCCATGCTTCGTTAATACTTATGTTCCCCGAGAGCTCACTCCAATCGCTTTGCGCAAGAATGTTTCTAAGTTTTCTATAGTTGGCCCTTTGATAATCAGATACTTTTTCTTTACTTTCCTTTATTATAGATTTATTTTCTTTAATACTGAAAGTAATCACCCGGTGGTCACTGCTACTGAACTCGGGTCCTACTTTTACATTTCCGACAATGTTTTCATTCGTAGTTAAGACAAGGTCTAAAATATTTTCTCCTCTTGTCGGCTGTTCTACTAATTGATAAAGGCTGCTTTCGAGCAGTCCTGTATGTGAGTTTAAAAGATCGCCCCATCTACGTATAGGAAGATTGAAGTCACCAAAGATTGCGGTTTCGTTTTCGCAACAGATTTGAGCTATCAGTTCATAAAGTTGGTTGTCTACTGCCGTTGACTGACTTGAAGGTCTATAAATAATACCAATTACGATTTTGCGGGACTGGAGGTTAAGCTGAATGAATGACGCATTTATATTAGCTATTTTCGTGGTGGATTTTGCAATTGGATGAAGATTAGTTTTAACGTACAGGAGTATCCCGCCTCCCTCTCTTTCGTTTCTTTCACAACTGAATAAACTGTACCCGGGTATTGAAAATTCGGCCAAAAAGAAGGAGGAAGAGGAAGAGGAGGAGGAGGAGGAGGAGGAGGAGGAGGAGGAGGAGGTGTCTGATAACAGTTTATGGCCCAATGAGTACCTTCCTCTCCACTCCCTCCCGCGCTTACTGACTGACTAATTACCTAACTGACTAATTACCTCGCTGACTAATGACTCACTGGATGCCTGCCTTCTCTACCCCTCCCCGCATCACCTGCAAGACTCTCCTCCGCCAGGCACAGCACACTCTTCGTCACTCTACCACTAGTCTCCCAATTCGCACCTTGTGTAGAGAAGAACACGATAAAACGAACAAGTAATAGGATCGTGTTACACAAACGCTGGAATTGTTCACCAGCGGCAAACAACGCTAGATCATATTTCGCGTCACACTTTCTCTTCAGCATCAACACTCCTTGACCGATTTTCCCTCAGCAGCGGGTCTGTATGGCAACACAGGGGAAAAAAGAAACGTAACGTGTCTATGAAGAAAAAAAAGGAAAAAAAAATGAGAGAGAGAGAGAGAGAGAGAGAGAGAGAGAGAGAGAGAGAGAGAGACACAGCATCCTCGACAGCAACTTTACTGCTGCGCAAAGAATTATGGGAGGTGGTGTTGCTGCCGCCAATGGGGTGAAGGAGGGGCGGTGATGGAGGAGTGACGGGTGGGGGACGCAGACGCAGTGTCGGGCAGGCTGGTGGGGGGAGGACGCGTTATCACACCCGATTATCGAACTGAAAAAAAAGAAGCAACAACAGAAGCAAACATACACAGAAGCAGCGATCACCGGAGTGGCTGCCTGGCCTTGGGGATGCGAGACACAACGCACAGGAGAGAAAAAAGAAGAAAAAAAAAACAATAAAAGAAAAAAATGACGAAAAAAATACGGTAAAAGTTCAGAAATCCTTGAGTGTTGTAAATTTAAAAAAATAAAAAAAATACAATAATGATAATAACAATAATAATAATAATAATAATAATAATAATAATAATAATAATAATAATAATAATAATAATAATAATATTGATAATAATAACAATAATAATAATAATAATAATAATAATAATAATAATAATAATAATAATAATAATAATAATAAAACTTGAGTCAGGCCAGCACCGTTAGAAAGCTGTATAAAAGACAATCAAATTAAAATCTCTCACTCCGGTGAATATATAAATACGGAATAAGACGTATAAAAGAAAAAAAAGACCAGCACGAGACAGGACTTGGATAAGAATGCAAGATTTATCCAATATTTTCTTTTCCTTTCAACTTTTAACATCGATATTTCCGACCTGTAAGACGAGGAGGAGGAGGAGGAGGAGGAGGAGGAGGAGGAGGAGGAGGACAAGGAGAATGGAGGAAAGAGGAGGTATCTGGCCCACCCTGACACAACCTGACATTACTCCTTATAATGACAATTGACCACAACTTCTTAACGCCGACGACCACCGCACAAAATCTCTCTCAACAACCCTTACATTAGGAAAGAGGCGGCTGCACTACGACCACCAGTCACCCTTGCTGTCTTAAAACACCAGGACGACGACGACCACTACGATCACGAGGACGGGGATGAGGACAGCGAGGGTAAACAGACGAAAGGACGCCTACAGAAAGAAGAGGTTCGAGAAGAGAGGCAACGGCGGCGGTACGGAGGAAGTGGGAGGATGATAGTGGCGGTGGAAGAGGAGGGAGAAGGGAAGAAAGGGATACCAAGGGGGGGTAAGTAAAGGAGGAGGGGGAGAGGAGGGAGAGCGGGGGGAGGAAGGGTAGGAAAGCTTCGAGACATAAAATCAGGGGTGATAAAATTGTTGGATGACTAATAAATTGGAAAGATACCATCACTGGCGCTCGTCCCTCCTCGCTCTCAGGTAAATGTTTAGTGCAACACAGGACTAGACAAGCAAATTATAAGATGTTTAGGGTGGGAGGGAGGGAAGGCAGGGGCCTGGAGGGAGGGATAGGAGAAGAGTGGAAAGGAGAGAAGAAAGAATTAGTAGGGAAGGATGTCTGTGTGTGTGTGTGTGTGAGAAGAATCTCTCTCTCTCTCTCTCTCTCTCTCTCTCTCTCTCTCTCTCTCTCTCTCTCTCTCTCTCTCTCAATCGTTCTTCTTCTCAATTAAGTTTGTTATGTAAAAATTTGACACAAGGGCAGGCATTGAGGCTAATGGCAAGGCACTATGAACTGAAAGCTTGTACCGGCAGCTTACATGTAAAGGCATCCATCAGTTTACATAATGATAGTTGTCTATTAGATGATACAACAATGTTGGCAATGACTCTTAATGCTTCTGGTATTTAAGAGCTAAAATTCATTACACACACGAAGTAATTTTGTCAAATGATTAACTTTATTACTTCTTGAAGTCCCAGATTGGAGTGACTGACTTTCTGTCCAATCTTATCGACATCGTTTACATATAATAATACACGTTTAGTAATAATCTGCGCGGTTTCATAAATTATGTAAACAATTAGGGACTTTTATGCAGAATAATTTGATGGTCAGCCTCTGCGAGCCCTCCCCTTGCAACCTCCAATAGTTTTTAGTGTGAGTTTTTTCCCTTGACTTGGTTCTGCACTTAGAGTGGTGGTGATGGTGGTGGCGATAGTGATGGTGGGGTGATGGTGGTGATGATAGTGGAGGGTGCAGACACACAGTGACAAGAAAGATTTAGATAACACGACATATGACTGATACTGCTCTCTCTCTCTCTCTCTCTCTCTCTCTCTCTCTCTCTCTCTCTCTCTCTCTCTCTCTCTCTCTCTCTCCTGTCTGGACAAAAACACAATTCATGAGGTCATCGGCCATGACCTTTGTCGGGTCACTGCCGGGGAGGAGGTCATGCATCTCAGGATATATATATATATATATATATATATATATATATATATATATATATATATATATATATATATATATATATATATATATATATAGAGAGAGAGAGAGAGAGAGAGAGAGAGAGAGAGAGAGAGAGAGATGGGGGGGACAAATGTTGAAGAAAAGTAAGAATTTAATTCCTTTCCTTTCCCAATCACTTATATACATACGTAACTACATAAAAAAAATACAATTGACATATACGTAACGCATACACACATAACTTGCACACGTACACGCAAGAATAAACATAAATACATACATATATACCTTCATACATACATACAGACAAACAGACAGGCGTGCTAATAATTTCAGTTGTTAAAAATCTTCCTCCTCCTCTTAAATGAACAAATAGATAAAACTTACAACCTCTCTCTCTCTCTCTCTCTCTCTCTCTCTCTCTCTCTCTCTCTCTC
>NC_059279.1:11235764-11240764 GCF_017591435.1 Portunus trituberculatus | reverse complement strand
ACCACCACCACCACCACCACCATCACTACCCCCACCATTCACACTTAAATACCGTTTCCAACACAAATATCTGCACAACCACCACCTTCCACTTTACCACCACAATCACCACAATCATTCGTAGACCGGTGGCTGACCGTTAAGACCATCTCTCTCTCTCTCTCTCTCTCTCTCTCTCTCTCTCTCAGGGTTTTTTTTCATATATTGTGTCTGTTGGCTTATTTGCATGTATTAAGTAAGTACCATAACTACATTTTTCCTTGTTACGTTGTGTGTGTGTGTCTAACTCAGCCGCCTTGTGTTTATCTCTACGTTTACCTGTGTGTCTATAGGTGTGCTTAGGTCTGTCTCTATCTGCCTGTTTTCATATCTGTATGTTTGTCTTCGTATCTATATATAGCTCTCTCTCTCTCTCTCTCTCTCTCTCTACCCACACACACACTATCACACTGCATCATCGCACCAATAAGCCGCGCTATCGCCTCACCGCGGACATAAACTGTCCAATCATTAAACATTAGAAAACCCGAGAGTCCGGATAATCACGTGGGTCTGAGTTACCGCCAATCACAGCGGCCCATCGCCCCTGATTAGTCGAGCACGAGGCCGGTCATTAAGAGGCAGCAAACGTGGCCCACCAATTCAAGAGTCGGGAGAGTGGTGAGGGCGCCGCGGCCACTCATCAGGCGTGCTGCATCACTTGTAAACACGCCACTCAACGAGCTTAATGAATCGTCTCAAATAGACAGTTACTCGGCCGTGGGATTAAATCTGCATGCTGTAATGATTATTCTGGGGTTTGTTCCTATTTTTGTCTTTTATTTTTCGTTTTTTCTTCGTCTAGCCTTTGCTTGTCTCACTTTTCTCCTTCTTCCTCCTGACACTTCTCCTTCATATATTCCTCCTCTCTTATCTGTGTTTTCTCTCCTCCCCTTTAATTTTCTGTCCGTTTTCACCTCTTTATCTATCTCTCCTTCCTCTAATTTCCTACCTACTTGTCTATATATTCTTCCCTTTCTCTCCATCTCTTGCTCTTTACCTGTCTCCCGGCTCTTTACTTCCCTCCCTTTTTGCCCAGATAAGGATTACTTTCTTTTCTCTCCATCTCTCCCTCCCTATATCTCCCTTTTACCTCTCTTTATCTATCTCATTTTTCTTCTTCCTTTTCCTCCTTTAAAGGAAAATGTACTTGTGATTATCTCGTTTTTTCTTCTACCTGTCTTTTTCTTCCTTCCATTCCTTCGTAGCTCAAGTATACCAGAAGCTGTGACTTTTTTTCTCTACTTTCCAGCTGTGATTAGTTTCTCTTCTTCCCTCCCTCCCTTCCACCTTCCCTCCATCTCATTCCTCCCATTTCTCTTTCAGATCCCAAACACTGAATATGGTACGTTTCTACTTTCCCTTCTTACAATTTTTTCTTTCTTCTCTTCATCATCTTTTCTCTCTTCTTCGCCCATTCATAAAGTTTGTTCCTCCCTTGCCCTATATTGCATCTTTTACCTACCATTTATATTTCTTACTTCTTACCTCTCTCTCTCTCTCTCTCTCTCTCTCTCTCTCTCTCTCTCTCTCTAGTCCCCGTCCAACTTGCAACATCTCTTTTCTCAATTCACGAGATTTTCTTTTTGTTTTCGTTTGTTACTTGCAATTCCTTCCTGTTCTTTGCTTTTTGTTCTCTTTCTTGTGTCTTTTTTTCCTTCCCTTTTCTTTCATCTTTCCTACCTACTAATCCCTTTCTCCTTCTGTGCCTTCTTGTCTATATCCATTTCTTTCAATTCGTATCTATAATTTTTCTCATTTATCCATTTCTTTCATGCATCAAACTTTCTTCCCGTACCTTCCTTCCTATCTACTATCAATTTCTTCCTTCCTTCCTTCATTCCATCCGTCTTTCTCTTTTCCATATCTATTCTTCATTCGTGTTTCTTCTCTATTTCCTCTGCTTCTATTACTTCACTATATTTGTTTATTTCCTTTCTTTCCCTACCGTTCTTTTATACCGTTCGTTTGTTCTTCCTTCCCTCCTATTCCTTCAGCCTACTCTCACCTGCCTCTGTCCTGTCCATCCTGCGGTAACAGTAGCCGTGGGAAAAGTAAGGCACAGGTGAAAGGCTCTACCTGTCCACTCACTAACCTTACCTGTGCGCGGCCCTGGAACAGGTAAATCAAGGGCCAGAGTGGTTTTTAATCTCTCTCTCTCTCTCTCTCTCTCTCTCTCTCTCTCTCTCTCTCTCTCTCTCTCTCTTATCCATGGAGGTTTTGCTTCATGTTAGAAGTCCAATCTATTTACTATTTTCTTTATTTTTCTGAAGTTATATAGGTCATGAGAGAGAGAGAGAGAGAGAGAGAGAGAGAGAGAGAGAGAGAGAGAGAGAGAGAGAGAGAGAGAGAGAGAGAGAGAGAGAGAGAGAGAGAGAGAGAATCATAAAACTTGGACTTACATCCTTACATCACAAGCACACACGTACGTACATAAGTGACCTCATCGCCACACCTATACACCCACGCCCACCCAAATACACACACACACACACACACACACACGACCAACCCATAAGTTAAGAGACGGAGGGGAGAAGGGAACATAAAAGCAGAAAAAAAAAATCTTGAGAGAAAAACAAAGCAGAGAGAGAGAGAGAGAGAGAGAGAGAGAGAGAGAGAGAGAAGAGGCGTGGTGAGAAGGCGTGGTGGGGGGTAGGGTGTCTGCACTTGTAAATAAGGAATAATGATAATAATGCTGTACATACAAAAAGAGTCCACAATATATACAAACACCTAACATTTCCTGCGCCAGACGAGACGAGCAACGGAGGCAGCATGAAAATCTTCACCTCCATTTGAGTTACATTTATATTGACCAGTTTTATATTCTTGTTTTCGATTTTAAGCTCGAGTTTTATTATTGTTTTCTTTGCAGCCACCCGTCGAGTCTCCGTCCTCTAAAGGTGAACACACACACACACACACACACACACACACACACACACACACACACACACACACTATACAAACACACGTTCACATTCGTATCTTAAGCACATACATCCATTATATCTACGAGTACAACACAGGTGCACGTTCGTCAACACACACACACACACACACACACACACACACACACACACACACACACACACACACACACACACACACACACACACACACACACACACACACACACACACACACACACACACACACACACACACACACACACACACACAGGCACATCAAGGAGACAGGTGAAGGTGGTGGTGGACAGGTAACACCCTTCTCTTCCTCCCTTCTCTCCTATCACCAATCTTCCCAGTGTCTCTAACCTGTCTACCTCCCCCTCTCTCCCTCCTTCTCCTTCACCTCCTTACACCACTTATACCCTCTCCTACCCATTCTCCCCCACCCCTCCTTCCATTCTTCCCGCCCCTCCTCTTCCCCGCCTCTAAACAGCCAAAGGTAAAGGAGGAGAATAAGGATGGAGAGAAATTTCATTGCAGAGTAAAAGGTCGATTTGGTGCACACAAAGAGGTCCCTACGTACACAGGGGGGGGAGGATAATTCCGCACACAGGGAGGGCCCTATCGTACTCACATGAACCATTCTGTACACACGCAACATGAACGTTCACCCATCGCCTACGTGTGTACATACATGCGTTCGTACAGTTAAGATGGCATGCGTGGAAACATCGACGCACACAAATCTGCAATAAAATGAGAGGGAAAAATCGAAATACGTCCATCCACATTCATATGATCTCAGTATAAAGAAGAAAGAAAGGAAGAAAACGGACAGTAGATATTTTTTTTATCAATGTGAATGTGAAAAAGATAAAGGTTATTTTTTTTTCAAAGCAAATAACTACCCTGACTAACCACAGGCAGGTTATTTGGCAAGAGGTTAAGGGTAACTCGGAAAATATTGCAATTAAAGGATGGACCTATCAAAAAATATATGTTTTCTGACATGACGCTAATTTCCGTGGGTGTGGGATGGATAGGAACTGAACTCTTGATTACAGGATGTGATGCCTTCCTCTTATGGTGGTGGTGGTGGTGGTGGTGATGGTGGTGGTGGTGAAGGTGGTGGTGAGCAGGTCAGGTGTTTGTACTTTATTTTAGTAATATGGTGATGATGGTGATGACGATGATGGTAATGATGATGAAGATGGTGATAAGGATGAAGGTGGTAGAGATGATGGTGGTGATGATGCTGATGCTGGTGCTGCTGCTGATGATGATTATGATATTGATGATGACAATGATGTAATGATAATGAAGATGATGATGATAATGATAACGGTGATGATGGTGACAATAATGATGACAATGATTATGATAAAGATTTTGTGATAAGGTTAACCATATTATATTATATGGTCTTGATGACCCAAAAACTGTGTGTGTGTGTGTGTGTGTGTGTGTGTGTGTGTGTGTGTGTGTGTGTGTGTGTATGCGCGCGCGATACCCAGCAGGTCAGACACAGACTCCGCCCACCCACGCCTCGAGTCTGTCAGAATACGGTGGAGAAAAAATATCCCATCTTCCGGTCGGCGTGCAGCGGAGGGCAGGAATGCGGCACGACTGCAGGTAAGGCACGTCACCTGTGTGCTCGTGGATTGCTGTTGTCATCACCTCTGTCTCTACTGCTTGTGTACCGAATACCTTAGTGATAAAATGGCGATGTTTGCAAATGTACATTCCTCAGCACACAAATCTCTCTGTGGCTCTCTCTGGCTCGCAATCAGAAACCCTATGCTCTTTCAACACCACTAATTTTTTCAAACGTCTCAGATATAATTAGACGAATATTCGAGTGTTTCTAATGTTATGATTGTAGAAATCTTGTTACTAAAGCCATATAAATACTCTTAAAAAGCTGCGCAATTTCCACCACAGAGTCTTTTGAAAGTAATAGAGATGTCATCAGAAACATTTCCGAATATAGTCTCTCTCTCTCTCTCTCTCTCTCTCTCTCTCTCTCTCTCTCTCTCTCTCTCTCTC
>NC_059279.1:11218264-11230764 GCF_017591435.1 Portunus trituberculatus | reverse complement strand
AGAGGAGCAGGAGGGGGATGGGCTTGCTCGCCTATATAGTGTGAACATATCGCAGGGGAGTTAAGAGAATATGGACTGATCTCGAGGGCACAGGCTTCCAAAACAGGAAGAAGGGACGCAGATAAGCCGTGCAGGAGGGCGCATCATGGCCACACGCAGGCCATCACACGCCCACGAATGGAGGTCACACTGATGAGACTCCTCCATCTGTCCCTTATAAGTAAATCCAAAGCAGACGGGCACAGATGACAGACACATCCAAGCACGCACACAGACAGACATGCATGCCGTAATCAGACAGGCAGTTAATGCAGACTGTAGAGAGCGAGCAGACAGAGACGTAAGCACACAGGCAGAAAGTTAAGGAAGAAGTCAGGTCACGGATGAGATGTGGCGACAGAGACAGGGACAGTCAGGTCATGAGAGTCTGGTCAGCCGTAAGGAATCACAAACGGCCCATGGATATGGTGTATGTATGTCTGTATGTTTACGAGGCTCTTCCCCTTGTGATCAGAATGAACGATGGTGCTCTCAAGACTGCCGCTTATATTGTGCGTATTATTTCGTAACTGTCTCCTCTTCATATGCTGGTTTCCTGCAGACTCTGTGGCTTCCCACTGTATATTAAAAAACATTTTCATTGATTCTCTTTGTCACAATTAAAAGGGCGATTATTATTTATCAATATAGTCATTGGTAGATATTAGGCAGCAAAATTCACTAATAAATAAATAAATAAATAAATATATACATATGTATATATATATATATATATATATATATATATATATATATATATATATATATATATATATATATATATATATATATATATATATATGTGTGTGTGTGTGTGTGTGTGTGTGTGTGTGTGTGTGTGTGTGTGTGTGTGTGTGCCCACAGACCAGCAAAATCATATTCTTGGCATATACACTCCTAGCATAGTTTCACGTGCTATTTATAATCGACATTATCATCACCATCATCCTCATACTTCCTTCCTCAGTGCAGTTATGTGTCTCTCCAATCTGTGCCTAGAATCGCCAGTCGCAGGGAGAAGTAGGAAGTTTGATCAAGTTGCCGGAGTTCTGATCACCGCGACTATTCATGTCTCATCACCTGTTCACCAACACTTCAATTATCTCCCTTTTATCTCTCAGTGGTGATTTTGCAGTAATCTTTCTTTCATCCTCTTCCTCCTCAGTTTGTAGTCTTGATTGCTCTTGTCCCTAAACTCTGAGGTACACCTGAGAGCACTTTTATAAGGGACAGTAGTTTCGAGGTCCCTCTTTCAATATACAGAGGACGAGAGCCGCACCTACTTTGCCACTCTATTTCTTTGTCGCTCTTCAGAGTTGCCGAAACAACGGTGACATAAAGATAACAGTTTCATTATTTGCATTTATTTTCTTTTTGACTCTGGAATGTCAGGAGACTGGGGAAGTGGAGATGACAAGAACATGATGTTCCCATCCGGTGGGTCCAGCAGCCCACTGAACACCGATGAGAGTGCCCACTCCAGCAACAGCACACCTCCCATAGGCAGTCACGAGGAGCCTTGTGGTAATTCCACCTGCTTTCCGCTGCTCCTGAAACACTGGGAGGACAAAGTGGAGGCCGAGACGACAACCAAGAAGAACATTAGTATATCATTTTCTCCTGCACCTGATTTCTCTGGCGCTGCTCAGCCCAGCTCGTTTCTTAACCTTAATACACGCAAAATTTGGAAGATCAAAGCAACATCGGGGCCAATCCATCATTGCTCTTCAGCGCCAGCTCACAGCTCAGCACCAAGACAGACTTTTCAACCTTCTACCGTGACTGCTCTCCGTCCCTTTCCCCAACCCAACTTTATTTCCATTCAATTTCTGTCCTATTTTTCAAACACTTTCCACCCTCCAGCCCAAAAGACAATGAAGGAGCCTCATCCTTTCCGGCATAAGCTTCCTGCATCGCCTCAGTGTGCAAACCACGAGTCTTTCCCGGAGCCCTTAATGCAGAGAAACAAAAGCAGCACTTCAAAACTTCGCAGAAACCCACCTCGAAAAGCAAAGTCTTTTCCTTACATTGTCCGCGGAGGAGATACAGGGAAAATTTCCCAGAAGAGAAACCACAAGTCTTCGACAGCATCCCAGAGAACACGGCACAAGGCTCCAGAAAAAATCCTACCTCCTCAAATGACAGCTCCAGGTTTGTTCAACCGGGATATCATTCCTGAAGTAATCGGGAAATTCAACATCTCAAAGGTGCCCCAACTTCCCGATTTATCAAACATCCATATTCCCGAGGTGCCCAAGCTGCACATGCCTGAACTTCCAAGACTAAATCTTCCCGAGATACCCAAGATGCCTGTGCCAGAGCTACCGATACTAAACATCTCAGAGATCCCAAAGATAGCCCTCCCTGACTTTTATCAAATCTTCAACATACATCCAGTATCCCAATCAGCCCCAGTCTTCAATCATGCGTACATGGAAAGTGAGAAGGAGGAATGTGAAGTTACTGCTGAATCATCTGCAAGTACGACAGAATCATCCGACTCACCGGGTGTGAAGAGCTGGGAGTGGGACGCCTGACTGTTGCTTCTGCTTGACAGACTGACCTGGGAATAAAAAAGAGAGACAACAATTATGCGGCTGACTGAATATAAGACCAATGCTTGGCAGCCACGGGTCTAACACTTTATTCGCAAATGAGAGAATGACATTTCTTATTATATTTGAGTGACTCTAGAAGATTATACAAAACAAAAATAAAAAAGATATTAACACATGTCAGCTATTCGATCTCTTCTTCTGACAGTGATATCTTTCAAAATGATCTTTAAACTTGCACAAGATCATTTCATTAAACTTGAGAATTCATAACAGTCAAGAAGATAAACAATAGTGATTGAGTAAGAGTAAGATACATATGACATTGGACATACAAGGCTGGAATGTATGCACGCCAAGGGTAAGAACTTAGTAGTAAAAACAATTCAATAAAAGGAAAGGATGATTGAATATGGCAGAACATGACCAAAAAACAAGAATCACATGTTACACGACCAATTTGTGACAAACATGGAAGGTGCGAACTGAAGACGAGCACGTGGGTTGGTGACGTATGACATTCTTGGCAAACCAGTCCTTCCTTCTTTGTCTTTTATGAGGAATAATACCAATTTCTTTTCCACCTTCTATTCTTTCTTTCACCGTTCTGCTCTTTTTATTTTGTCTCCTTATCTCATCTGTGTTTTATCTTTGGTTTCATGTTCACACCGCTTATTAACTCCTTTCCTCTAACTAACTGTGTTCAGCCTCTTTTTCGCCGCCGCAATGTTGTATCTCTTGCTATCCTCTACCGTTATTTTCATGCCATCTGCTCTTCTTGTCTTACTAACTGCATGCCTCCTCTCCTTACGCGACCTCGCTGTACATTTTTTTCTTTTTTTTTTACTCATATTCTGTCCACCTGGCTAATGCAAGAGTAAACCAGCATTCCAAATTTTTCATTCCAGTGGGCCTTTATTTATTGCGAATTTTTGTTGGTCTTGGCCGTGACTCTCCTACAGAGAAAAAGAAACCATATTGAACAGTGTTTTGTACATTCCCTGTCTACACATACAAACATAATTTTCATTGTAGTCTCTCTCTCTCTCTCTCTCTCTCTCTCTCTCTCTCTCTCTCTCTCTCTCTCTCTCTCTCTCTCTCTCTCTTTCCTAGGGCTGTGAAGGGAAATGCCAAAATCAAGGGTCACAATTAGGGGTCCAGGTACCGTGGGAAAAGGTAGCGTTCAGGTGAGGTACAGGTGCACTTCATACACACACACACACACACACACACACACACACACACACACACACACTCTCTCTCTCTCTCTCTCTCTCTCTCTCTCTCTCTCTCTCTCTCTCTCTCATTTCACTCCGAATCAAGATCTTAATTTATCATTCTTTTCCTATACATTTCCTTTCTCATTATACGTTAACTGGAAAGGAGGAGGAAGAGAAAAGGGAAGAGGAAGAGGAGGAGGAGGAGGAGGAGGAGGAGAAAGTGGAGGAAGAATATAGAAGAAGAAGAAGAAGAAGAAGAAGAAGAAGAAGAAGAAGAAGAAGAAGAAGAAGAAGAAGAAGAAGAAGAAGAAGAAGAAGAAGAAGAAGAAGAAGAAGAAGAAGAAGAAGAAGAAGAAGAAGAAGAAGAAGAAGAAGAAGAAGAAGAAGAAGAAGAGAAAGTGGAGGAAGAATATAGAAGAAGAAGAAGAAGAAGAAGAAGAAGAAGAAGAAGAAGAAGAAGAAGAAGAAGAAGAAGAAGAAGAAGAAGAAGAAGAAGAAGAAGAAGAAGAAGGAGGAGGAGGAGGAGGAGGAGGAGGAGGAGGAGGAGGAGGAGGAGGAGGAGGAGGAGGAGGAGGAGGAGGAGGAGGAGGAGGAGGAGGAGGAGGAGGAGGAGGAGGAGGAGGAGGAGGAGGAGGAGAAAGAGAAAGAGGAGGAGGAGGAGGAGGAGGATAAAAAAAGCAAATATATATCACAGGTCAGGCAAGGGACACATCAACTAGGAAAGAAAGAAAAGTAGCTGCCTCCTTAGGCGTGGAGGAGAAGGAGAAGCGTTGGAGGGATGGAGGAGAGCGAGGGAAGGGAGGCATGGAGGGACAAGAGGGAGATAAGCGTGGGAAATGGTAGGCTACAGAGAGGTGAAAAATTATACACAGGAAATAGAAAAGGTGAGAGAGAGAGAGAGAGAGAGAGAGAGAGAGAGAGAGAGAGAGAGAGAGAGAGAGAGAGAGAGAGAGTATATTATAGTTACCTTTTCATTCATCTTCCTTTTCTTCTTTTTTAGATCATTTAGTCATTTAGTATCTTAAATTGACTAATGCCCATGATCTACAGAAAAGGAACCCACCCCCTTCACACACACACACGACAACCACCACCAGATCCACCACCTATTGCACTATTGCTACCACAGTGCACGGCCCCTCGCTGAACCAGTACTATTAAGATAACCTGCCAACACCCACGTCACCCAGATACCAGCACGCTACCCTGTAAACCCTTGCTTCCTTGATCGTATCCTCTATACCGCCAGAGAGAGAGAGAGAGAGAGAGAGAGAGAGAGAGAGAAAGCTCAACCTAAACCGTGTGAAAGTTAAATCTTCTCCCTCCCTCCTCCGCCCCATCCCCATTACCACCGGTTACGTGTGGTGTGGGCCAGATCAGGTGTGACGTAACTTACCTGGTCTCCCACACGTGCCTGCCCAGGTTATTCTGTGCACGAGTTTCTCTGTATCACTTGGGACCTTCATGTTTACCTGGCCTGCCCCGCGCACGTCTCCCTCCACCTGTATTACTCTCGGCACGTCCTAGCCACTCTAGTAAGCACGTTTCCGCCACCAGGGCTATACATAATGTATGGATACCAGTATTAATTAGTATACTTTGTCACCTGTGTCGGCTGAATATACTGGTTACGTGCGGATGCTTGACTATGTGTACGTGTCTTGTTAACGATTTTGAATTTACACACACACACACACACACACACACACACACACACACACACACACACACACACACACATGAAGCTCATTCTTACACTCCGAGAGAGTACTGATACTCCTCCTAATACTACTAATAGTGACTCGGCGGAGGGTATACCAGGTGCGGATCACAAGATGAGACAGGTGGTGGGTGCAAGGTGAGGACAATAGGTGCCAGCTGGTGGGATTAGCCAGGTGTCCTGCTAAACAACACGCCTAACAGTGACCTCGTTTACGGCATACGTACCTGGATATGGCCATGAACACACACACACACACACACACACACACACACACACACACACAGAGTAAATCACCACACATACCCAAGCCACCGTATAATTCAAATATTCCCCGTAAAATTACTGTCCTCAAGTGGCGGAGTTTTCATTTATCAGGCACGTGCTCCTCTCCCTCCATCCTCTGAAGTCCATCTATTTGATACACACCACTCTTAAGAAAAATAAAAAGAGTTCATCATTTATCCTAACAAATTATATAATGACAATATCGCATTTGCCTTTATCTAAAATATAAAGCATTGTGAAACCTAAATAACATGAGATAGACATAAGAGTATCAAATGTTATGGAAAATATCTAAATTCAGGCACATTTTTTTTCCCGTATCATATGTGTAAGATGATACATATATGGAAGTACTACAGTTAATGGCATCCTTTACCTTTAAAAAAAAATGAAAAAGAGCGTATGAGCAGTAACCAAACACTTTAATAACTCACACATGTATCATAAGTCTTAAATATAACGATTAGACTTTCTTTATAGGGTTGCTACTTAACATGTGACAGGAGCAAGGATAACTCTCTCTCTCTCTCTCTCTCTCTCTCTCTCTCTCTCTCTCTCTCTCTCTCTCACACACACACACACACACACACACACACACACACACACACACACACACACACACACACACACACACACACACACACACAGTAATATTTTCAAGTCAGGATTTAAAGAAGAAAGAGAGTTTGCGTTCGTCCAGTTCCTTTGCGGGTTATCATGGGGATTATCTTAATACATATGCAAAGATCCATGACAGGCCTTGGTGAGGGAACTGCAAGTGCGCACACACACACACACACACACACACACACACACACACACACACACACACACACACACACACACACACACACACACACAGGCAGCAGCAACCGGCTTTTATTCTGGCCAATGTCCCACCACTTCCTCGACCACCACTCTTCACTAAGCCATCCATATAAGCCATAATCATTTCTCTTCTCCACTACCACCACCATCACCTCTTCTTTCTCTTTCTCCATTTTCTCAACCTCCTCCCCTCATTCCCATTTTCCCCTTACTTTATGTCCTCTTTCCATCTTCCTTCTTCCATTTTGTCTTCTTTTGCTTCTTCTCCCACGCTGTTTTAGGTTGTGGGCAGGCAACTCTCTCTCTCTCTCTCTCTCTCTCTCTCTCTCTCTCTCTCTCATAACAATAAAAGGTTAGTATGCTCAATGGCCACTACTTCGCGTGGGTAAGAACTCTGTGCGCTGATTGGACGAGACGAGGTGATAGAGATAAAGGGAAGACTCAATACTAAAAGCTCATTGGTTCATGCAGTAAAGCTCCAGCCGCTGATTGGACCAAACTCCTTGTTATTCAATTTTGCTTTCATGTGTTGGCGTGTGATCTGATTTTTTTCTCTCTGTTTTTTTCCTTCTAGCTTTAATTTATAGTTTGTTATTTCTATTCTAACGTTTACTTTATATTTTCTCCTTATTTTGCTTCAGTTTCATTAGTTTTATTTATGTGTAAGTGTGTAATGCAAGATGCGGTGTTGCAAAGGTAAGTATTGCGTGTGGTGATGTGTTGTAAGCCTGTGTGATGTACGGTGAGGTGGTGAGGGAGTGGTGGTGTGCTGTGGGGTATTGTTGTGGTGTGGTGGCTGTTGATGTGTGGGCATGTGTGGTGAAGGGGATGTGGAATGCAGGAGTGTGTGTGTGTGTGTGTGTGTGTGTGTGTGTGTGTGTGTGTGTGTGTGTGTGTGTGTGTGTGTGTGTGTGTGTGTTAGATGGCAGTAATGCGACAGGGTGTGGTGTGTGGTGTGCAGTGTTACAGAAGGTAAATTGTGGCGAGACTTGGGTCAGTTGAGGTCAGCGGCACCTGATGAAGAGGCCGACAGGTGTGTGTGTGTGTGTGTGTGTGTGTGTGTGTGTGTGTGTGTGTGTGTGTGTGTGTGTGTGTGTGTGTGTGCTCATGAATTTGTGTGTATGTGTGCTCATGAATTTGTGTGTATGTGTGTGCTCATGAATTTGTGTGTATGTGGGAAGTGGGTAGTTTCCATGACCCTTTTATTTTTTTTCCTGATAGACAAGTGTTCAGGAATTTGTGTGAAGGATGTAAGAGAAGCAACTGTGTGTGTGTGTGTGTGTGTGTGTGTGTGTGTGTGTGTGTGTGTGTGTGTGTGTGTGTGTGTGTGTGTGTGTGTGTGTGTGTGTGTGTGTGTGTGTGTGTGTGTGTGTCGCATCAATCTGACATATTTCAATCCAACACTGTCACCTTTCCATATGATTCCTTCTCTCAGACTTCATTTAACAAAAAAAATATATATATATATATATATATATATATATATATATATATATATATATATATATATATATATATATATATATATATATATATATGACATTCGAATCACCATAAGGAAGAAAAAAAGAACAATAAACAAAACTGGACACCTAAGTCAACACTGCAACACAAACACCATCACCAATAACAACAACAGGAATTTAAAACAAACAAACATGCAATACATTAGAACTTTAAACTTATAGGGAGGCACATTTTTGGACACGCCTCAACGCCTTGTCCATTCCTGGGGTTACCTTGATCAGCCTTTTAGGACACAGCACCGAGGGAGAGAGGGAGATAGGGGGATAGGGAGGGAGAGGCATGGGGGGCATAGCTAAGATCCTTCCCCTTTCTCTACCCACACTCTACCAGCAGCTTGAGAACACGGGAGCTTGTCTAGGAGGAAGAGGAGGAGGAGGAGGAGGAGGAGGAGGAGGAGGAGGAGGAGGAGGAGGAGGAGGAGGAGGAGGAGGAGGAGGAGGAGGAGGAGGAGGAGGAGGGTAATGTCCCCAGAAAGAGCGAGACAAGTGACGCTGAGGGCGGGGCAGCCGATGATGTCACTGATTAAAACCTCGGTGTGTGTGTGTGTGTGTGTGTGTGTGTGTGTGTGTGTGTGTGTGTGTGTGTGTGTGTGTGCGCGCGCGCTCCCAGACTGCAGCAGTGCAGCTCCTCCTCCAACTATTTATCCCTCCTTCTCCACTCCGATCTGCCTTCCCTCCAACTTTACTTCAAGACACACCTTCAACTAGAAAGAAGGTGCATATAACTTTATTATTATCATTATTATTATTATTATTATTATCATTATCATTATTATTATTATTATTATTATTACTACTACTACTACTACTACTACTACTACTACTACTACTACTACTACTACTACTACTACTACTACTACTACTACTACTACTACTACTACTACTACTACTACTACTACTACTACTATTACTACTACTACTACTACTACTACTACTACTACTACTACTATAACTATCACTATGGCACTGCAGGCTATAGCAAGAGGTAGTTGGGAAGAGGTGCTAAACTGAGAGAATAATTGGCAACTGTGTGTGTGTGTGTGTGTGTGTGTGTGTGTGTGTTGGCAGGGAGGGCAGGAGTAGGGAAGAGAGGAAGGGAAGGAGGGAAGGGTCGGCTTCCTTAATAGGCGAGTTCTAATCGGGCCCTTCCTCCCCTCCCCCCAGCCTTAACTATACATTCCAATGCATAATTAGCTCATAATTACGCCTGACTCGAGTGTCGCTTTGTGTCCAGACCGAGTGAAGCCGCACCTTGACCGTGTACCTGTGTTACATATGTATATCTGTGCTGCTGTGTATTGCTACCTTTGCCTTTCTGGTTACCTGGATTACGAGGCGACGCCACATAATGTTTACCTGTATGCAACTACTACCTGGCCTGTGCTACTTGTGCTACTTACCTGTGTACCTGTTAGTGTACGTGGCACTATCTGTGTGCTCTTGTGTATTTCTGTGTCATTCACGTGTACCTGTGTTCCTACATCTTTCGTCTCTTGTTGACCGCCAAGTACCTGTGTTACCAGTGTATAAGTAACGGTGTACATTTGTACCTGAGCTATGTGCACCTGTTACCTGTGACTTACCTGGCTGGTGTGTATAAGGTATGTGGGTGTCTTTGGGGTCAGTCTAAGCTGCATTCATGTGTGCGTGTGTGTCTGTGTACATGTCCTTATGTATATTTGTACGTATGTTATGCAAAGTCTTTATTTCAATTAACTTTTCGTGCATTATCAACAAGTATTATGTGTGTGTGTGTGTGTGTGTGTGTGTGTGTGTGTGTGTGTGTGTGTGTGTGTGTGTGTGTGTGTGTGTGTGTACTCCTTACCCTTGAAACCTGTGGCTACTTGTAAATATATGCATTTAATTAAGTCTACCTGTCCGTTGTAGACTTTTTTACACTTCTTCATCACATCCCTTCGCCTTTCGTTGCCTGTCTCCCTTGTAAGTCTTTTTTCTAACCTGCACACACCTGATATACCTATACCTACTTACCTGGTCGCTGATATCCACCAGCGTGTACTAGTTTTTTACCTTTTTACCTTTATTTACCTGTCGAGTGAGGAGCTGAGGCTACCTGGGTCCGAGCCCTTCAGGTTGCCTCGTGATTAAGGTCTTCAGCAGGGAATCACACCCTATATAGTGCGGCAAAGGGCGGCGGGCCGGCCACTCAGCTTAACTGGTCACTCCCTTTATACAGCAACTCGCTAACTGGCCACTCCAGACTTTATACGACACTCAGGTTACATGGAATTCAGTTACTAAGATCCGGTGAGTTAAGACGTTAATTTAACACGACTCTCAGTTAATAAGATACAGTCAGGTGACTCGGACACTAAGCTGACGTGTTTCGCAGTTCAAAATAGTTCAGTCAACGGGCTTATTGGAATCAAAAGGGATGATACTCAGTAAAGATTCAGTCAGCATATTCTTCAACAAAAATTTCATTCTTTTAGTTAAAATGCTCACAGTATTCATTTAAAAACCTCCAATTCGTTGAGTAAGATGCTCAGATTACGGGGCGATCTGTTCACAAACTTGTCAAACAGGAAGTTTCAGAATCAAGAGGAAAACTTGGCAAATATTTCTTATCGCTTACCAGTATAAATCAGCATCACAATCAGCACTCAACTGATAAAGTTTGTTAATGAGAGATCAATGTATTTAACATTCTATAATTCATCATTTAAGTCAATCTTTTACCAAACAACACCTCTCAGGTCCATCATTCAACACTACAGTGATAAATCAACAAGAAAATTTGACAAATATTTCACTAACCAGCCAGTTAAAGTTTCCAAGAATGAATACATTAGAAATTTATTGAATCACATCAGCAAAGCCAATATTTCATCAAACTAACAACATTTACACCATTGAATCAACTCACCACCCATGTTCTTACCCATTTCAGTAAAAGAAGTCAGCTTTCAGTCTAAGATAAACTCCCAAGTGAGTGAAGGCAAACGGGGAGATTATCAACAAGACTCAGAAATAAACCAAGCAACAACAGTAATCAGAAGATCAGCAAGTGAAACCCAAGGTGACTCAGATCAGTCCAACCCATCAGTCAAGTCCACTCCCTCTCTGGTGGCACGGCGAGTCACTGAGTCACTCACTATGCAGGCTCAGTCAGGCGGGTCATCAGTCACTCTTAAACGACTTATTCACACAACCTATGAATTATCACCCCCACACTCACCCAGACCACCTATACCTAACTCTCTCTCTCTCTCTCTCTCTCTCTCTCTCTCTCTCTCTCTCTCTCTCTCTTTCCAAGCACTCCTCTAATTTACCACCCATAGACCCAAACCAACCCACACGTACACACACAACGCATCACGCCCACACACCCAGCACAGGGCACTACACCCACGCCAGGCCGGCCCACGCAGTGCACTCCTGCAGACATGGGCGGGAGCGGTGAGCCATGAAGGAGTGTGTTGGGGCGCGCGGCCACCGCCCCGCCGCGTGGCCTTACATGGGAGGCTGTCGGGAGGTCACTGAAGGAGTGGGAGGGGAGGCGAGGAGAGAAGGCAAGGAGGAGGGAGGAGGAGAGAGGTGGTGGGGGAAGAGGAGGAGGAAAGAGAGAGAATGCGTGGAGACAAGGGCGTCTAGGAGGAGGGAAAGCAAATGTGATGTGGACAAAGGGATAAAAGGGAGATTTGAAGGTAAATAGTAGGATGAAGAGGAAGAAAAAAGAAAGGTGAGAAAAAACAAGGAATAACACAGAAAAAATAGAAACCATGAGTAAAAATGCAATAATGAATGATGACTATCGATTTGAGATTAACTGACAAAATGATTCCATGAAATAATACTGTTTGAATAGAAGCCACCAAACCTAACACTTTCCTCGCCGCTCAAAATGTTGTAGATAAACGGATAATTTCTGTCTATCTGTCTTGTTTACCTGTTTCACTGATTGTCCCTCAACACCAATCCCCGTCGGCTCATTTACACCTTCATTATACAGTCTAATCTACCTGTCTTTTTTTTTCTCACCTTCTGGTATCATTAGCCGGAACATCACTTCACCACGCATACCTTGCCTCTATTGCTTACTTTTTTTTTCATTTGTATCTATTTCTTATCTATTTGTCTCATTCTTGTGATTCATTAGAGTACTTAGTCAAATTTCCCTTTAGTTTCCGTAATTCGTGGTATTTTGCATCTTTCTTTTTCATCTCAACTGGACAATGAAAACTCGCCTCTCTCGCCTTCACCAAACAACGCCTTTAATCTTCTAGTGGACATTTTCTGCATTTCCCCTTCCCTTTTGTCCCTTTAACCTTTCCATATGTACAGGTTTCTCCCTCCTTCTCTC
>NC_059279.1:11205764-11213264 GCF_017591435.1 Portunus trituberculatus | reverse complement strand
ATGGCAGATAATAATTTTCGAGACATTGCTTCGTTTGCAGCAGTTGTTCATACCATTGCTGGCATTTCTTAATTATTATTTTTTTTACATGATCTAGACCTGCACTGATTATATTCTAGATATATCTATTCACAAAAATTCCTTATCAAGTCGAACAAAACGTCTTGTAAATCAGTCTCAAAATGTAAAAATATGTATCATTATATTCACATTAACTTGGACCTCTTATATATGAAAGCAGAAAGTCATAAAGAGTAGGGAAAAAGTCACTAGTATATCAAAAAGAACTCTTAAACGTTTGTCAATATATCTAAATACCAAAAATAACTATTCTAAGATTAATCAATAAATGACCTTGAGTAAAAGGTGATGGAATATTTTCGAATGTACTCGAATTCGAGACTCTCGATGTTGACAAGAACAATGCATTAACAGATCACCGCTGCTCCAGACAAGCTGTGTTAGTGAAAATAAGAAAAACTAAAGTTTTCCCAGAATACTCCAACCGAGTTTTGTATATTTAGAAGGTGATGATTTTAACACAGTCAAATATGCTTTAATTTGAAGAGTTTGGCAGCGATAATAAGGTCACTGAGCTAAACCATTTGAATTCTTATACAAGTACCTGAATGTTAATGAAAACCCGCTCGGACATTCTGTAGTTTTTGTTCTCTCTCTCTCTCTCTCTCTCTCTCTCTCTCTCTCTCTCTCTCTCTCTCTCTCTCTCTCTCTCTCTCTCTCTCTCTCTCTCTCTCTCTCTCTCTCTCTCTCTCTCTCTCTCTCTCTCTCTCTCTCTCTCTCTCTCTCTCTCTCTCTGATCTGGTTTCAGGAATGTCTAATCCACAGCCCGGGACGCACTCAATGAGCCAGCGACGTCCACTAATATGCGAGGACGGTTCCACTCTCAGGACGGTCCCTTCTTTTGTTATTGAGAATCTATACAGACAGAATTTCATAAAAGATCACAAGTTAGTGGTTCTATCTCTTGCCACTCATCATTCTCTTGCGATGATTTCACTCATATTCATATCACCCGATATTCTGTAAAAGATAATAAAAGAAGCATAGTAATGTGTACTTCAAAATTACAAAAAAGTCGAATATTGCCTCTGATCACTACCCACTAGTGTTCAGTACATACACACGTACATAATATTAAGTACATTACACCTTTTCATGAATTAGCGCTGTAGAGTTTGATGATGACTTATTATCCTGAGAAGCACTATAATCACAGTATCAGCCATCACCTCTTTGACATTAACATTCTTCATAACTGATACAAAAATAAAAGAGAAGAGCCAGCGAGATTGCTTATTGGTACCTAATTTTCTTGCGCCAATAATTTTCTGAGAAGCAGCAGAAGCACCAAGCGAATTTGTGAATATATTCGAATTCATTACTTTCAGTCGATGAACACTCACCATTTACGTATTATTATCATCGAGCTTGTCCACGTTTCATTAAAATTGTTGAGTCTATAATAATAATATCATGTCTGGCAAGCCTGACTCCTGGTTAAATCATTGCAGCAGTTTTAGTCTAAAACAAGAATATCCATCTTTTTTTCCTTTCCTTTTTTTTCAGTTCTTATGTCTCTTTTGTTCTTCTCTTGCTCTTGTTTGTCTGCCTGTTTACCTCGTTTGTTAATCAAGTGAATTCCGCAGCTGTGGTGTAAACATGCTGCCTGGTGTGTGTGTGTGTGTGTGTGTGTGTGTGTGTGTGTGTGTGTGTGTGTGTGTGTGTGTGTGTGTGTGTGTGTGTGTGTGTGTGTGTGTGTGTGTGTGTGTGTGTGTGTGTGTGTGTGTGTGTGTGTGTGTGTGTGTGTGTGTGTGTGTGTGTGTGTCGACTTTTATCTAAAATCTTCTCATTTATTCACACACACACACACACACACACACACACACACACACACACACACACACACACACACACACACACACACACACACACACACACACACACACACACACATTATTATTATCATTATTATCAAAACATTATGAGAGGAGAGAGAGAGAGAGAGAGAGAGAGAGAGAGAGAGAGAGAGAGAGAGAGAGAGAGAGAGAGAGAGAGAGAGAGGAGGGTACGGCATACAGTTGTTGTTTTTGTCAGTAGTAGTAGTAGCAGCAGCAGCAGCAGCAGCAGCAGCAGCAGCAGCAGCAGCAGCAGCAGCAGCAGCAGCAGCAGCAGCAGCAGCAGCAGCAGCAGCAGCAGCAGCAGCAGCAGCAGCAGCAGCAGCAGCAGCAGCAGCAGCAGCAGCAACAGAAGAAGCAGTAGTAGTTATAGTAGTAGTGACAGTAGTAACAGTTGTTGTTATTGTTGTTATTATTGTTGTTATTGGTGTTGTTGTTGTTGTTGTTGTTGTTGTTGTTGTTGTTGTTGTTGTTGTTGTTGTTGTTGTTGATGTTGTTGATGTTGTTATTGGTAATGATCATCATCATCATGATAATGATGATGTTGTAGAGACGATAATATTCATAATACTCAGGATAACATGGATAACATCAATTAAGATGATGATGATGATGATGATGATGATGATAATGTTGATATTAATAATAATGACGATAACAGTAATAATAATAATAATAATAATAATAATAATAATAATAATAATAATAATAACAATATAGATAATAATAATAATGATGATGACAACAAGAACAACAACAACAACAACAACAACAACAACAACAACAACAACAACAACGACAACAACAACAAAGACGATGATGACGACGACAACATAAATAAATAAAAAAAAATAATAGGATGAATAAGAATAGGAATAAGAATAGAATAAAAAAGTACGGATAGATGATGTTGATGATAAAGATGATGATAATAATAATGGTGATGACAACAATGACAACGATGACAATAATGATAAAAACTAAGACCAAAAAAAAAAAAAAACTGGCAAACTAACACTGGAGCTGCATTTCCCTCACCTCCGTGCAAACAATTTCAGGAGAAGGGACACGATAGGGCGAGACGTCGTGTGTGGGCGGCAAGCAGCGGGCGTCGGGCGGCGGTCGGCGGGCGGCGGACGGCACGCATGGATGGCAAATTGTCTAATAAAGCGGAAGACAGTGTGTGTGTTTATCGGCGAGGTTTTAAAGAGCGGCGAGGAGAGAGGCTAAGAGAAACCCAGACTCTTGAGTGCTTCACATTGTCAAGCTTTGTATTAGGTTTTGCTCGTTTTTAATACTAAGTTTTTGAAGTTTTGGTGTTAAGTTTATTTCTCTCTCTCTCTCTCTCTCTCTCTCTCTCTCTCTCTCTCTCTCTCTCTCTCTCTCTCAACCCTAAGGTCATCACATCTGTAGGTTTTATACATAATAGGTTCTGGTCGTTTTTCTTAATTTGATCAAGTTTTGCTGTTGATCTTATTACATATGTATACTAATAATCTTTTTTCTTCAACCTTATTCTTACTTTGACCACCATCATATTTGTGAACTTGCTATTAGGTTCTGTCCACTTGTATTAGTGGATCCATCAAGTTTTGTTCAGTTCGTTGAATATATTACCAATTTGTTTTTCTTCAAAATTATTTTTCCTTCCCGAGTTTTTTTTTTTCCTTCTTTCTTTAAGCTTATATTTTTTTCACTCAATTATTCTTTAACATCGATGAAGGTTAAAGTGACAGCCGATATGTAATGTTTTTCCTGCAGTTCTAAGTATCTAAGTTATCATATTATTTTGTTTCTACTCTTTTAAGACTCAAAATTTGACTTCTGATGGTTTAAGTTCATGTTGCTGAGCAATTTTGAACATCATATGAGCTGATAAAGGATTTGATACCTTGGAAAATTACGTTATGAGAAATACGTAACTACTCACAGCCGCGTCCTTCATAGCAGCATATCTTAAAGGATAATCATGAAATATTTATAATTAAAACATTATTTGTTTTCTTTTCAACATCAAATTAGGCAGCATTTTTCTATGAGTTGACTTTGATGAGTACTGACGCACCAATGAACATTTTTTGCCTCGCCCTGGCAGGGAATGTGGAAGCCTTCAAATACTTCGAAATTTTTAACACTCATTATATTTATATTTTGTGCATTCTTTATGACCATTTTCCAGAAGAGTGAGTTCTTGAAGACTTAATGAATATTGACATTTTGATATTCGCAAGAATTTTATAATGATCTGATCACAGTAAGGCCCACATTCTTAAGTTTTGGTTCCTGTTGATAAGTACTACATAAGAAAATAAGAAATGCTGAAAGAAGCCAGCACGTAGTTAGATACCTATATCCACTATCATCCATATATACGAGTATCTTATCCCTTTTAAACTCTCCACTAACATGCTATTTACCGACTCACAACTAGGTTTATTCCTGTAGTATGCCATTATTTGCGAGCCAATTTCTTCCCTTTCATTTTCCGAAGAAAATTTATCAAGCTTGACTCTATTACTTCTAATCCTTCCATAATATAAAAGAAAATTTCTACATGACATAGTCTAGAATCTACATGAGGTTTGGCCAATGCCAAATATAGCTTTTTTGCTATTTCGTGGTCCCTAAAATTTTACATTTTTGAAGATGAGTCCTGATATAAAATAATCTTTGCCTCTATACATAAAATATCATTTCTGACGCAGATCTAAACTAACCGTAATGCTTTTACTATTTTGCATTCTGATTTAACTAGAGCTTCGTTGTTTATTGAGCACCATTGTGCATATGGTGTACTAATTGTGTGTACTAATCAGTATAACATTTCAAAATATATGGAAAACTGTCGGGCTCTTATTGATGGTTCAAAATTCGTATAGAATAATCTCTAAAATCATGAAACAAATGAGAACTCCAACGACCTTCAATGGAGCCTACTGAACGTACCCGGAATAAGACGATAAGATATTTGAGAATGCGAGGCCAAGCGAACACACCTGTCAGAGTTGGCGCCGCCACCTGCATTACTGAAGAGCAAAGCGTATGAGTGTCCTACCAATGCATATGAGCATCCTATCATCAGCAAGAAGCACGAGATGCAAACTATGAACACTATAGACCAAGCTGTAAGCTCATATAATGGGAGCAAACGAGCCTTGAAAACACCTGTTACAATGCTACCATCGCCACTAATCAAAGCCACCAAGTATTACATACATTGCCAAGAAAAAAAACTGAGTAATGAAAATAATAAAAAGATGATCCTAAGATACACTAAGCGATATATTATTAAATACTGCCTGATTCTACAGGTAAACGAAATATTCTACTACCACCAATAATGAAATATTTTTCTGCCGTCAACAACAGAAATTAAAAAAACATATGATACCGATAATGGCAAATAAAAATATCATGATTTTAGCACCATCAACATGTATTCTTGAATACCAGATATACCATAGCATATAAAAACATGAAGAGATTCTCCTACCATAATAATTAACATGCATCAACACAAACAAAAAGATTCCACTACCACAGTTGATATACAAAAAGATACTCAAGAATACTGCTTCACGTGACCTGTTGTGAAGAGACTAGACTTTGTTCTGTCACTCATAAAAGCCACAGCGACTTAAAAAGAACAGACGTGATGAAAGTAACTGCGGAATACATTTACAGGTTCATGGCTTAAACCAACACAGACGTTTACTGTCCCTTGCAGATCCAAATACAATTCTTGGGTACAAATAATGCTCCGATATCAAAACAATCTAGGACGTAAGAAGGGTGAGGCAGGTTCTAAAAACACGTATAAGGTTGCGAAATATCTATGACTGTACTGTCAAGGATCCAGTTTTTCGACAATTGCAACACCGACGAAAAACCAACATGTGCAAAACCCGCACAAAACAGGTAAATCCGCCACGTATATATTAATACAACTTTTTACAACACTCGAGAGCGCTATTACCGATCATACTCGGAGATTGTGCTCAATTGTAACATCGAACTTAACCAATTAAGACCACTCAGTGAAGATTAATATTCCCATTCAGAATAACTGCCAAAAAAAAAAATGGGAACGATAGCCTCTTAAATAAAATAAGCTCCCTTAATTATATGCAGGAATTACCAAGAGGTGACCTTTAAGGAGAAAACTTTAAGATATCAGAACAAAACTGCTCCTCAAGGAACACGACTGGATCACATTGACTGTGCCTTCCCTCACCTTAACTCGGCGATGCAATCTTTACGAACAAAATAACGATGCCGGAACGAAATGTTTCTCCAGTATACAAGACCCAACCCCATTGAGAGCTATTTACAGCTAGGAGGACGCCCGCTTAACTAGCAGGACTATCACGGCTGCGTATGTACTGTACAGTCAAAGGACATAATACGGGAATCTTGATACACACACATGAAAAAAAAAAAAAAAATCAACCCTTAGGAATGAGCTTCAAACGACATCAGGACCTGGGACGCGTTAACCTGCGGCGACACAGCATCGGTCCGGATAAGAGGGAGACCGAACGGGCGTCACACAGACTCTCCAGGAACCTGTACTGCATCTCACTAATTGGGTACTACCAGGTAAGCGTCGGGGGGGCAGGGAGGGGGAGGTAGATGCGGGTAGGTAAGACAGGTAAGACAGGACGCTCTACTCAGTACAAGGGAGATATAAGAAAAAAGAATAATAATTGTCAGTTCTTTGGTGGACTAAAACATTTTAGCATCAACTTTTGCGTTAAAGGAAGAGGACGGAGAATGTGGTGGATCAGCAGATTAATGGACGGTGGGGGTGGCCTGACAGGTGATCGCTCTCACACACACACACACACACACACACACACACACACACACACACACGAAAATCACTTCAGAAATAAATCCCTCAACGCACCACACATGTCTTCGGATTCATAAACACACACAGGCACATGTAAAAACGAAAAAGAGAGAAAAATAAAACAAGTTGTGAAGTAAATTTTCCAACACACACACACACACACACACACACACACACACACACACACACACACACACAGGTATGCTACAGAGGTAAGTACACAGGCAGACACACACAGGTGCAGTCACTAGTCACCCACGGCACCCAATCGCCTTCACTGGTGGCACCAAGATGACAGCCAATAAAAACGCAGCCTGACAGAATGACGGGAGGATGGTGCTATCTGATTGGTCGCTCCCTGGATCCGGCTTGCTCTCATTGGCTATCGGCTTCGGGCATTATATCATTTTTTTCCGCGATTTGAGTTGAAGAAAAAAAAAGTTGCTGAGCCGCCTCTGAAGGAGCGATGGAGTGTGTTCACCTGTCTGGCTCCCCCACAGGTAAGGCTGACGAGCAAGCCACATGTCTTACCACGGGTCATGCCTGCTGCTGAGCGAGCTACACCTGGGGGGGACGCACACCTGACCTGCTGCCACATCTCATCACTACTCAAAGGCCACAGCCCCGGCAGGAGTGAGCTGCACCCTGTTACCCTTCACAGATCACACTTGTTCCTGTACACCATTTTTCTGCTCTTCATGGGTCACACCTGATTATGTGCCTCGTTTC
>NC_059279.1:11193264-11200764 GCF_017591435.1 Portunus trituberculatus | reverse complement strand
GTCTCTCTCTCTCTCTCTCTCTCTCTCTCTCTCTCTCTCTCTCTCTCTCTCTCTCTCTCTCTCTCTCTCTCTCTCTCTCTCTCTCTCTCTCTCTCTGACAAGCCAGGTGAGAGAAGGTTTACCTGTGTGGCATGCCTTTTTACTGACAATGAGGTGGTGGTATAGGAGGAGGAGGAGGAGGAGGAGGAGGAGGAGGAGGAGGAGGAGGAGGAGGACGAGGAGAAAATACACGTGTTAATTACAGGTGGGAAGACGCAGGCAGGTAAGGGAGCCATCTGGTGGTGTCCTGCCTAACTCCTTTGTGGCTTTCCGATCCTCTTTTGTCTCCGCACGGAAGCCACGTTACCTATATTTCCCTATTTATTCATATTCCTGCACACATTCCACTTCTTGTTGTGGAGGAAAGGCGGGTGGAAGGAAGGAGTCGTACTGCAGAGGAAGTGGAGGGAGGAAAGGAGATAACAGAGGTAAATGGGAGGAAAAGGAGAAGGAGAAAATTAAGTTATTTCCAGCATCAGGTTCAACCTCAACGTAGGTGGGCGGAAAGGATGGAGAGAGAAGAGGGAGGAGAAGGGAGAGGGAGAAGGAAGAAAGGCACAGGAGGGAGAGGAGAGAGGGAAGGAGGCTGCCAATCCCGGAGGTCACTGTGGTTTCTTAGCAGGAGGAGGAGGAGGAGGAGGAGGAGGAGGAGGAGGAGGAGGAGGAGGAGGAGGAGGAGGAGGAGGCAAGGCTGAAGGGAGGAAGGAAGGAAAGGAAAAAGTGGTGATGTTGGTGCTGAAGAGATTAGAAGGATGACCAAGAAAAGGGAAAATGAAAACACGGCAAAGGAGTATAAATTATCGGATATCTGGAAATAAACACTACATAAAGACAATAATAGAAGGTGGAAATAATTCAACACGTTACACTACATCACACTAATGCGAAATCACAATGATATTCGCTACCTATACATGGTTAAGAAATAAATAAATAAAATACGAATGAAATATGAAAAATCTAATGAAACTAAGTAAAGAAAGCAATTATCCCTAAACACACACACACACACACACACACACACACACACACACACACACACACCGTACTCTCCCTTGTTTGTGGTCATACTTATTGTTTTTGTCTTTCTACTACTACTACTACTTTTTGGTTCTCTCTCTCTCTCTCTCTCTCTCTCTCTCTCTCTCTCTCTCTCTCTCTCTCTCTCTCTCTCTCTCTCTCATACCAGACAGTTCGCTCTTACCCACAACTGTCCGCACCTCGAGACACTTCGTACCCAAAACTCAGCTACCCGATCTGCTACACTCCACACTCTCCCTTACGGTATTATCCTCCTGGTCCATACCTCATCACTCCACATCCTCCGCACCCTCCCACACTTCCCCACTCCACACTTACACCCAACAAATCTCCCATTTTACACTTTTGCGTTGTATGTCCACCCCACACCATCCCACTTCCACACCTCAAATTCCCCACATCTTCCACTCCACACTTCCCTATTCTTATCAGTTACCCTTAAAAACATTTGGAATTCTTTGTTTGCTTCGTATTACTGATGCTATTGCGGTGGCGGCGGCGGCGGCGGTGGTGGTGGTGGTGGTGGTGAGGCAGGTAAAACGTATAGGAACTTGATGTAAACCTTACCTGATCCGATACACTCAGGTATGCAGAAGCCTATTCTCTCTCTCTCTCTCTCTCTCTCTCTCTCTCTCTCTCTCTCTCTCTCTCTCTCTCTCTCTCTCTCACGAACCCTTCCTCACCTCCCTATCCACCACCGCATCCGCCATCGCCTCCTATCCCACAGTACCCAATGTCATACTATTAAAGCCCCTATTTTCCCTACACGTAAAGGTCACATTGGTCGCCGGTGTACCTCGAGGCTTAAGACCTTCAGTGATCTGCTTAGTTTTCGGAAAATGTCTTCGTGTTTGTGTGACACAGACTTAATTACTGTCCTTGTTATTGTCGTTGTTGTTGTCATTGTTGTTATTTTGTTGTTACTCGCAGCAGCAGTAACGTAGTAGTAGTAGTAGTAGTAGTAGTAGTAGTAGTAGTAGTAGTAGTAGTAGTAGAAATAGTAGTAGTAGTAGTAGTAGTAGTAGTAGTAGTAGTAGTAGTAGTAGTAGTAGTATATTGTATAAGGCGTCAGTATAATAATAGGATTAGTGGTGCAAACCATGCTTAGCGCCGGACTCCAGGTGGCAGCTGCAAAACATTTCACAATTCAGAAAGGTAACATTTAACAGACTGAATGTGTAGGTAACGTCTGCTGCTAATACCTAATGTTCTGGGTACGGATTTCATTCCTTCAAACAAACACACACACACACACACACACACACACACACACACACACACACACACACACAGCACAGAAAAAAAAAACTGAGATGAACGTTTTAGTCGTAAATATCAAGCTACTTAGTATTTAACATTCGAAAATTCACTTAAATTCCACAATGACTTATTAGGAAAGAAGTAGGAAAAAAAAAAAAAACAGGAAGATAAATTTATTCTTGGACTTACTACAAAAATAGTAGGAAGCAGATGAAGAGGAGGATTATGAGATATTACAAGAAAGTGAAATCAGGAGAAAGCAGGAAGAGAGAGCAGGTGACAGGAGGAGGAGGAGGAGGAGGAGGAGGAGGAGGAGGAGGAGGAGGAGGAGGAGGAGGAGGAGGAGGAGGAGGAGGAGGAGGAGGAGGAGGAGGGGGAGAGGAGGAGGAGGAGGAGGAGGAGGAGGAGGAGGAGATAATGAGAAAGTCAGGGACAGATATGGTGGAGAGAGCAGAGAACAGGAAAAGTTGAGAGAGAGAGAGAGAGAGAGAGAGAGAGAGAGAGAGAGAGAGAGAGAGAGAGAGTAACGGGATAGCTAAGGATTACGACTGCTAACTTGTCTTTCTTTCACAGCAGGAATGTTTGGTGTGTTTATGGCTCACCGCCGACTCTCTCTCTCTCTCTCTCTCTCTCTCTCTCTCTCTCTCTCTCTGTATCTGTGCAAGAGGAGGAGGAGGAGGAGGAGGAGAAGAAGAGGAGAAGGAGGAGGAGGAGGAGGAGGAGGAGGAGGAGGAGGAGGAGGAGGAGGAGGAGGAGAAGGAGGAGGAGAAGGAGGAGGAGGAGGAGAGGGAGGATAGATGACAGCTGGTCGATGTAGTTCTGTCTGTCCATCTCCTCCTTGTCTTCTTTCTCCCCGTTCTCTCTCTCTCTCTCTCTCTCTCTCTCTCTCTCTCTCTCTCTCTCTCTCTCTCTCTCTGCAGATACATGGATTCTGTAACTAGGAGGAGGAGGAGGAGGAGTGGAACATGAAAAAAAAACAGGAAAAAAATAAAAAATAAATCCACCAGCAGCATGATTCTTACAAAGGACATTAATTCAACGTCGCCTGCTTGTTTTCTTGCGTCACATTGAGTCTGTTTAGGCAATTCACTTATCTTCCACACACACACACACACACACACACACACACACAAAGCGTCGCACTTCTGTCGTCTTGTGGCGCCAACCTGTGTACACTCCATCTATCACTCAATTAATGAAGTGCAAATGAAGGCTAGTTATGTCGTGGCCAGTGTATAGATAAATAGATAGCCAACTGACTCGCCACACTGATTGCTACAGAAAAGACATCACCTCTTCAAGCATTCATTATTACCACTTCCTTTCTCTCCTATGATTTTTATTCTTTGATCAAGATGTCATGATGTTCCTTTCTCGTTGCTGTTTACGTAATGTGTGTGTGTGTGTGTGTGTGTGTGTGTGTGTGTGTGTGTGTGTGTGTGTGTGTGTGTGTGTGTGTGTGTGTTTTGTATGTTCTCACTTGTGCATTACTGCTTGAAGTATATTTGGACTACGCACTATTATCCACTGCCTTGCCTGGTGCTGTTTCCTACCTCAGCCGTGCCTCCGTCAAGGTGCACAGTCCCTGAAGGCATCGCTCGTCTCCTTATTTGCTTCATATTGACACAAAGCTTTCACAGATCAACACTTGCAAGTACGTTTCAATATTAACTAACACTTCTGCATTTAAACCAAGGAAGACTTTATTCCTTTATCGCTGCACTCCTAGTTAAGACACGAATTTCTAGTGCTCATTCTTGTATTTATTTTTTTGCCTTTTTACTTTCATATTTACACGATGCTTTCTGAACTTTACACTTGCATCTGTTTGAATATTGTTTTTGACATCAATTGTTTGTGCTTACTTTTGTATTCACAAATTTTCAGCATCTGAGCAAAATAATAGTAACAAAAAATAAAATTGTGAAATTCTGGAGTCCGATGATTTTACATAATTCATAGACACTTGCAGCAATGTACAGTACTTCATCATTCGCATCTTTCGCATAATTTAAAACTGGTATTTGCATGACAGCTTATGATAAATTTATTTAGTGTTTAATATTTGTATGACCGCTTATGGTAGATTTATTTAGTGGTTTCATCAGTCACGGCATATTTCAACTCATTGTTATAATCACACTTTCTTCCATTTTCTAGTCATTGTATTTCTGTATTAATAGTAGTATTAGTATAAAACCCAATCTTCATTATTAAAAATTCCTATTTCCCTGTTCTTTATCAACAACTTCACATTCTTCCTATTTGACACATTTTCTCAATTCCCGACGTCGGAAAGTGCTGAAAAGCTGCCAGATTCGCCAAATAACTTAATTTAGCGCATTCAACTCGGTATGCTGGAAAAAAAATTTACGTCATATATGTGCTATCAAACTAAGTAATAAATTATTAGGAACATCTCTAATCAGTTTCACCAAGCACAGAGAACGTAATATGGCAAAACGAGCCAAAAATGCTTGGTTCATGGTCTCAGTTTTGGGACACTTCATCACCTTGAGTGAATTACATTATTTTCAGTAAGCAAGCACATTTCATTGGTTCAAGTTAATTAATTAGCAATCAAATCCAGAAAATGTGACGAATATCAAATAAACACGATGTTTTGATGCAAAATCCTTGTATGACTTCAGTGAAAGATTGTCCGTTCCGTATGTAAACAACATCAAGCAGGTTTCTACCTGCTCCCCACCGGTTATAGGCAAACAGTTCAGGGTCTGGATGCGATGCTGACGGTCCTTTGCACCAATCTATGAAGTGCTTTGAGCAGATAGCATGGTCCTTGGTAGCTCTCCACGTCGGGCCTCGTTTACATCGTGTCTCCCATAATCTTCTTCGAGCCGCGTCTTTCTTCCTGGGAAACACAGTCCATCCTTTCACGCCTTGGTTTTTCTTTTTTGATATAGAATTGCAGTCAGCTACAACACATGTATAAACCGGCATTCTGTTCCAGCTCTAAGAACAACCGCGGGCCGCGGGGTTGTTTTGGTGTTTTGAGAGGACTCAGTGTTCTCGAGTTCAGTTAGTCTTTTCGGTTTGATATGCCTTCGGTCGCAAAAATGTTGCTCTACCAAGATTATTACAGAATATATTCCTTTGTAATATTTAGAGGAGAAACAGTGCTCTCTGTTGAACTATATGAAAAAATGTTTCAAACCAAATATGTAGTTGAGACTAGTAAAAAATGCGAGAGCATTGAAACCGCGACTGTGAGTATTAAGCTTATAATAACAGTTTTGTAGAGTGTGTATTACCAGATCATATGGATAATATTAGGATAAACACTTGGAATTAATGTTTTGCAGTACAAAGACTCAATACCTCAAGATTTATTATGATATGAATTTTAGAATGTGTCTCTTGCGAGCTGGCTGGCTGTATACCGAGTCGCGTATTAAAACAGCCAGCGATCAATGGCAACTCAAGAATATCCGACGTCGGGAATTGCACTAATTAACATTTAGGGTACCTTTTCCCATCAATAACATATATACTATTTAAGACTCGACCATTTTTCCAATCAATATCAGCATGTTCCTCTTTCCATAGTGTTTATTCTTGTTTATTCCACTTCCCTTCTTCCTGATGGGAGGTGTTGACCCCATGACGAAGGGTGAGCACCCGAGGTCATCCTTCCACTGATGGCGTGATAAGGTGACCTGCTTCCCTACCTACCTTCTCTCTTTCTGGGCCCGCCTCGAGTGACCTGACCATTCTTGACCCCACTTAATGACCTCTCTCTCTCTCTCTCTCTCTCTCTCTCTCTCTCTCTCTCTCTCTCTCTCTCTCTCTCTCTCTCTCTCTCTCTCTCTCTCTCCATCGCGTCCCCAAACACTGGCCAGGAACTCAGGAGGGATGAAGGGGGTGGCCCGGGTAAGGACATAAATAATGAAGCTTACTCTCCTCTGCTCCTCGTCTGTTTGTCCTTGAGGGAGGCGCGCCGGGGCTGACCATGGGAGGGAGTGAAAGCTGACATGAGACGTGAAGGTGGTAATAATAAAGTTGATAATAGTAGTAGTAATAGTGGTGGTGGTAGTGATCGAAGAGAAAGTAGTGGTGGTGATCGTGGTGTGTGGTAATGATAAGAATGGTGATCATTAGAATTAGGAATGGTAGTCAGTATATAATAGTAGTAGTAGTAGTAGTAGTAGTAGTAGTATCATTAGTAGTAGTAGTAGTAGTAGTAGTAGTAGTAGTAGTAGCAGCAGCAGCAGCAGCAGTAGTAGTAGTAGTAGTAGTAGCAGCAGCAGCAGCAGTATTATTAGTAGTAGTAGCAGTAGCAGTAGCAGTAGAAGTAGTGGTGGTGGTGGTGGTGGTGGTGGTGGTGGTGGTGGTGGTAGTAGTAGTAGTAGTAGCAGGTAGTGGTGGTGGTGGTAGTGGTAGTGTAGTAGTAGTAGTAGTAGTAGTAGTAGTAGTCAATATATAACAGTATTAGTAGTAGTAGTGAGTCAGTATATATATTATTATTATTATTATTATTATTATTATTGGTAGTGGTGTAGTGGTGGTGGTGGTGGTGGTGGTGTAGTCAATACATAACAGCATTAGTGGTGGTGGTAGCAGTGGTGTGGTAGTGGTGCAGTGGTGGTGGTGTGGTAGTGGTGGTGGTGGTGGTGGTGGTAGTAGCAGTGGTGGTAGTGGTGAGTCAATATATAACAGTGGTAGTGGTAGTAGTAGTGGTCAGTATAGTAGTAGTAGTAGTAGTAGTAGTAGTAGTAGTAGTAGTAGTAGTAGTAGTAGTAGTAGTAGTAGTAGTAGTAGCAGCAGTAACAGCAGTAGCAGCAGTAGCAGTAGCATCAAGGGAACTCAAATTATGTTAATCACCTAATTATCTCTTCTGACAAAATAAGATTTTAAAAATACGCTTAGAATAATGAGAGAGAGAGAGAGAGAGAGAGAGAGAGAGAGAGAGAGAGAGAGAGAGAGAGAGAGAGACTATACAAGCGATTGGATTCTCTATCTCTTTCCCAGAGGATCACTTACACCCACACCCGAAACGAGGAGGAGGAGGAGGAGGAGGAGGAGGAGGAGGAGGAGGAGGAGGAGGAGGAGGAAGGAGTGAGGAAAGGAAGGAATACAAGGAAGGAGGAGAGAGGGAGGGAGAGCAAGTGAGGGAAGAACCAAACATTTACTTCTCGAGTT
>NC_059279.1:11155764-11183264 GCF_017591435.1 Portunus trituberculatus | reverse complement strand
AGTAGAGGTAGAAGTAGAAGTAGAAGTAGTAGTAATAGTAGTAGTAGTGATGGTGGTGGTAGTAAGAGTAAGAGTAGCATAGCTATCACCACAACAGCTGTCAAAAGCAGCAGCAGTAAAAGTACAAACACCACCAAGATAAAACCTTCCTTGACACAAACACACACACAAGGTTTAAAAAAGAAAAAAAAAACTAGTTGCTTCTTGTCCTAAATCTAGGGAACTTGCTTTCACCTCCACCACCACCATCACCGCAGGAGTCTCTACCACCACCACCTAATTGAAATACAATAAATCTTTAGCATTATCATTCAAAACACATTCACTACTACTACTACTACTACTACTACTACTACTACTACTACTACTACTACTACTACTACTACTACTACTACTACTACTACTACTACTACTACTACTACTACTACTACTACTACTACTACTACTACTACTACTTTTACTTCCACGACCAGTTACTACACCTATCAATGCTACTTTACTATCATCATCATCAGGTTTGACACTTTCACTACTGTTATAACCACCATCACCAGTACCCACATAGTAACCATCATTACCACTACTTACACCACCACCACCACCACCACAACCATGTATACTATCACCACTTCCACCGCCGTATGATCACCACCATCACCATCACCACCACCACAGTGTCCTCGTTGCCCCGGACTTGCTACATACCTTGTCTTAATTAATTTCACAGGAAAGAGAGAACATACCTGTCTCTCTGTTAATGGTCCACATGGTACACCCAGACAGGTAACTAGTACCCCTCCTCAAGGTGTCCCCGCTGTTGCTGCTGTTGTTGTTATTGTTGTTGTTGTTGTTTTGTTGGTAGTGGTAATTAATATAGAGTAGCAGCTAGCTTATCAATTTATCATCCTTATTATAATCTTACTTTTATGTCTGAACGTTTCCAACTAGCTTCGTCGACTTGGATTCCTACACGCACGCGCATATGTGTGTGTGTGTGTGTGTGTGTGTGTGTGTGTGTGTGTGTGTGTGTGTGTGTGTGTGTGTGTGTGTGTGCGTGTGCATGATGAGTGTGTGTGTGCGTGTATGTGTTTGTATTCATAAAACTAATAACAACCAATGTGTGCATACGATGCCATTACATCACACCCACCCACCCATCCACCCTCCACACACACGTACAGCTGTCAAAACGACTTCATTCATACTTAATCTTCCCTTCCCTCTCTCCCTCAGTCTCCCCTCCGTCCCTTTCCTACCACGCCGGAGACACAAGCAACCCTTCATGGCTCCCTCGGCGGCCCTTCACCGCCGCCGCGCCATCACCGCCACACTACCACACACTCCTTTGTACCACACACACACAACATCCTCCTCAACCACTATAGCTCACCTTGTCTACGCTGATTACAGGTGTTTTCACAAGAGGAGAAGGGGAGGGGGAAGAGAAACAAGAAGAAGGCAGGCTTCATAACTAGACCGTCCCCACTTCTTCCTGCCCTCTGCTCCTCTTGATACCATGGGAGGGAGGCGTTCATACAAGGCTGCCCACAGAAACTCTGCGCTAGTGTTGATTCAGAGGCGCCTCAGGAACTACAGGCTAATTAGTAAAGGGTAGGTGAAAGAAGCTATTCACATAATAAAGAAAAGCCGGAAAAGACGATGACGGACAAGAAAATCGCATCTTTTTGGTCACAAGGCTGCTGTTTCTATATTCTTGTATGAAACTGTCAGTACTTCTGCTTCACTTGTAGACCAGATCTCTCTCTCTCTCTCTCTCTCTCTCTCTCTCACACACACACACACACACACACGGCCCGGTAGCTCAGTGGTTAGAGCACACACAAGCCAGAGGACCGGGGTTCGACCCCGACCGGGTGGACACGTGTAGCACCTAGCAGTGAGTAGGTACATGTAAATCGAGGAGTTGTGACCTTGTTGTCCCGGTGTGTGTGTGTGCCTGGTCTCAGGCCTATCCGAAGATCAAATAATGAGCTCTGACACACACAGATCAAACAGTGAATTACACTGTGTAGTGTAGTGGTTAGCACGCTCGACTCACAATCGAGAGGGCCGGGTTCGAGTCCCTGCAAACTTCTTAATGTGTGGCCCCTGTTCACCTAGCAGTAAATAGGTACGGGATGTAACTCGAGGGGTTGTGGCCTCGCTTTCCCGGTGTGTGTTGTGTCTTGATGTGGTCTCAGTCCTACCCGAAGATCGGTCTATGAGCTCTGAGCTCGCTCCGTAATGGGGAAGACTGGTTGGGTGACCAGCAGGCGACCGAGATGAATTACACACACACACACACACACGCACTAATCTAACACACTCAGCACGACCAGAATATATATTCAAAGTAATTATAAGAAGAACTGCATAGAAAGTCGAGGTGATATGTCAGTCATAATAAATGGCATTTCTCCTTATTAGAGAATGCAGTGGAGTAAAAATGAACTTTTCACTTAACATTTTGCTCCAAGCCACCTGTTTCTATGCGACGATTCATAACTATGCAGTATAATTGCCCGTCTCCCCTCAAAAAAAAAAAAAAAAAAAAAGATTAAAAAGAAAGTCTCATCTGTGCAGCATTTCACCACCAGGTGGCAGGAGCGGCGAGACGCGTGACATTCAGGTCTTTAACGTAATGTTTCTCCTGCAATGAGCCTGGGAGGAGCTACCGGGTACTGAGACGCCACCCCGCCGTAGCAGCTGTGGTGGCGGACACAGGCAGCTCCAGCAGTCCCTCCATGCGCCCCTGGAGGCTGTACATCTGATTGGTGCAGCAGACGAGGGTCTTCCCCGACGAACGCGAGGCCGATAACACGTTCGGTAAGGCTCAGGGTCGTGCTCTCGACGTCTACAACACTGTGCCCGAATTTTACGGCCAGTTAAAGGCGGCGCGCCTCCAGCAAAAAAAAAACCCAAACGATATAATTTGAAGAGAAGAGCGGACAGAGTGGAAGGAGGAAAAAAAACCTCATAATGAAATATTAAATCTTAGAGTGATGTTTACGACCGGAGAGTAATCTATAAATAAACAACAGAAGGAGACTTTTAAGAGAGCAGGAGCGTGACGTCACCAGGTGGGTTCCGCCCCTTACCTGTCGCTCCAGGCCAATTACCTCGTCTGTCGTTGTACCTGCCGTAATGAGTGGGGGAGGGGGTTACTTGTCCGGGGCGGGGCTCACCTGGTAAACACCGATACTTGGGGACAAGTGGCAGTCAGGTGGGGGCTCCTCTCCCTCCTCCCCCTCATTAACCTTTAAACAACACCCATCTCTGCCCACACACCCACCTGCCGCACCATCCTCCCTACAAACCCACCTGCGTCCATATCAACCCACACACCCACCAATGATCCGTCTCTCCTCACACACCCACCTATCACCCATCCCTTCACCCACACATCACCCATAGCTGCCCACATACCCACTACCCCGGTCAAATCCCTCCCTCACCCATCCCAATTATGCAAGTTAAACGCCCATCATCCACATATTCCCTCACCCTGACCACCCACCCGCCCTCCTTGAGCACAGGTTCGAAACACCCGTGACTGACACCGGACTGGCACCTTGACACCACCGATGACTTGAAAAGAAGACAATGATAGCGATTTGAACATTTCTGCGTGACAAGTTCGATCCAGTAGAGCCAGTCCTCGTCCTGACAGTCGCTGAAAAACTGACTGGCACCTGTGAGAGTGTGATAATTAAAGTGATGCGGACAGCTCCCACTAGAATCTGTTGGCTGCTTGCTCTGTCCATTATCGGTGGCATCCTTATTCTAATTCTGATGAGGCGTTGATAGTCCGTGATGGATTTGGTGAACGGATTGAAAACTTGTTTGTCGAGAGCTATCAACTTTTTCTTACTGCTGTTGCTGCTGCTGCTGCTGCTGCTGCTCTTCCTCTTGATCCTCCTCCTTTTATGTTATATTGCTCTCTGCATCTTTGATCTCATTCTTATCAATATTTTGTTTTATTCTTAGTATTGTTTAACTGTTCTTCTCTTCCTTTTCTTCTTCCTTCTTCTTCTTCTTCTTCTTCTTCTTCTTCTTCTTCTTCTTCTTCTTCTTCTTCTTCTTCTTCTTCTTCTTCTTCTTCTTCTTCTTCTTCTTCTTCTTCTTCTTCTTCTTCTTCTTCTTCTTCTTCTTCTTCTTCTTCTTCTTTTCCTTCTTCTTCTTCTTTTTTTCTAATAATAATAACTAATAATAATAATAATAATAATAATAATAATAATAATAATAATAATAATAATAATAATAACAATAATAATAATAATAATAATAATAATAATAATAATAATAATAATAATAATAATGCTGATAATAATAATAATAATAATAATAATAATAATAATAATAATAATAATAATAATAACAATAACAATAGTGATGATGGTGATGATATCAACAATAATAATAATAATAATAATAATAATAATAATAATAATAATAATAATAATAATAATAATAATAATAATAATAATAATAATAATAATAATATCAATAATAATAATAATGATTATTATTATTATTATTATTATTATTATTATTATTATTATTGTTATTATTATTATTAAAATAATAACAATAATAGTAACAATAATGATAACAATGATAATATTCAATTGTTCTTGTCTTTCTTTTCTTCTACCTTTTCCTTCTTCTTCTTCATCGTCATCTTCTTTCTCTTCTTCTTCTTCTTCTTCTTCTTCTTCTGATAATAATAATCATAATAATGATAATAATAATAATAATAATAATAATAATAATAATAATAATAATAACAACAACAACAACAACAACAACAACAACAACAACAACAACAACAACAACAATAATAATAATAATAATAATAATAATAATAATAATATTAATAATAATAACAACAACAAATAATAATAATAATAATAATAATAATAATAATAATAATAATAATAATAATAATAATAATAATAATAATAATAATAATAATAATAATAATAATAATAATAATAATAATAATAATAATAATAATAATAATAATAATAATACTGATAATAATAATAATAATAATAATAATAATAATAATAATAATAATAATAATAATATAATAATAAATGATAATAATAATAACAAAAATACGTAATAATAATAATAATAATAATAATAATAATAATAATAATAATAATAATAATAATAATAATAATAATAATAATAATAATATTATTATTATTATTATTATTACCATTTTTATCATTATTATTATTACTCTTATTATCATAATTATTACTATAATCATTATAATCATTATTCTCTTTCTCCAATCCTTCATTTCTCTCTCCTCTTCTTCGTTGTCTTTTACGTTTGGTGTTATTTTCCTGTCACGACTGGTCCTCTTCACACTGCTTGCATCATTACCACTGCTCTTTCTTGTACTTTCATTATCAATATCATTTCACTTTCCTCGCCTTTTAACTTTTTCCAGTTTTCTTTTAATTCTGACATTTCTTTTTCTTTCTTAATGTTATCATAACTCTTCTCTACCTTATCTATTAATATATTTTTCTAGTTCATTTTGGTTCTATATCTTACTAACTCTAAGAGAATAAAGTTGAGAGAGAGAGAGAGAGAGAGAGAGAGAGAGAGAGAGAGAGAGAGAGAGAGAGAGAGAGAGAGAGAGAGAGAGAGTGACGTGTGTGTGTGTGTGTGTGTGTGTGTGTGTGTGTGTGTGTGTGTGTGTGTGTGTGTGTGTGTGTGTGTGTGTGTGTGTGTGTGACCCCTTCCGGAATGCAAGAGAGATTGAGGAGAGTGAGATGAAAGAAGAGAGAAGAGGAGAGGAGAGAAGAGAGATGGAGAGAGGAATGGAGAGAAGAAGGGAGAAGAGGGGAGAGAAGAGGAAAGAGAGAAGGAAGTGAGGAGAGGGGTGGATAGGAGAGGAGAGGAGAGGAGAGGAGAGGAGAGAGAGAAAGAGGAGAGGATAAGAGAAAAGAGGAGAGGAGAAGAGAAGAGAGGAAAGGAGAGAAGAGAAGAGAAAAGAGAAGAGCAGAGGAGAGGAGAGGAGAGGAGGAGAAGAGAAAGAAGAGAGGAGAGGAGAAGAGAGGAGAGAAAGGGAGAGGAGAGGAGAGGAGAGAATAAAGGAAAGGAGAGGAGAGGAGAGGATCAAGAAGAAAACGAGAACGGAAAACAAATAAGAGAAGAGATGACAAGAAAAAGAAGAGTAAAGAAGAGAGAAGTTAAAAGAGAAAAGAGGAGACAGAGGAGAACAGAGGAGAGAAAAGGATGGAGGAGGAGACGAAGTATCGAGGAGAGAACAGTGATGAGATTAGAAAAAAAAGACGACAGCAAACATACACGGAGAAGAGGAGGAGGAGGAGGAGGAGGAGGAGGAGGAGGAGGAGGAGGAGGAGGGGGAGGAAGAGGAGGAGGAGGGGGTAGTGAATATAAAGAAAAGTGGATGTAGAAGGAAGAGTAGAATCTCTCTCTCTCTCTCTCTCTCTCTCTCTCTCTCTCTCTCTCTCTCTCTCTCTCTCTCCTCCCTCCCCTCCCCCTCAAAGCACTCGTCTGGGCAACCTGCATACAATTTGCATAGATAATGAAAGGGACACTTTATCGGGGTCGCCAGGCGTAGGGGGCGCTGTATCGGGGTTAAGGAGAATGCAGGGAAGGAAAGAGAAAGAAAGAGGGCAAGATAAAGGGTGCACGAGGAAAATAAAAATGAAGATGGAAATGTCTGAATGAAAAGAAGAAGGAAAGGTGGCGGCGGTGGCGGTGGTGGTGGTGGTGGTGGTGGTGGTGGTGAAAGAGGATGGAGGACGAGGCAGGGGGTTGTGATGAATACAGATAATGAAAATATAATACAACATGAAGCAACGCGAAACATTTACGTCGTGAATTCAATGCCTGGACGACGATACAAAATCATTTCTTAGTATATACGTATTTCAAGTTCACTTCATCTTATTTCTCTCTCTCTCTCTCTCTCTCTGCAAATACAGGGAAAATATTATAAATCCACTCATGCGGCCACACACACACACACACACACACACACACACACACACACACACACACACACACACACACACCTCAACACCCTACATAGCAACACACTACACGTCTCCCCACTCACTCACCCTATGACACCCACACACCCTCACACCCCTACAACTCACACACCTTCACACACAAGAACTCCCTCAGTCAGACATCCACACACACACACACACACACACGAATCCCATACTCATACCCACATCCAGACATCCCCTCCCCCTTCCACAACCAAGACACCCACATATCCTCACACACAAGCCCTTAGTTCCCCATCCAGACACCCCCACACCCTCACACACACGAAACAACCTCTCCCACCTCCCTTCCTCCCTCAATAAAGCACGGGTCAGGTCGCAGCGTCTCAATAAAGCCACGCTGAGAGGTGGGCTTTATATCGTGAAATCGCCGGGTATAAACTTAGCACGGCAGGCATTTGTATCAGCGCAGTGGTGCCAACTCCCAGCGGCGCGAGACCCTTGGCGTTCCACCGATTAGGAGTCGGTAACGCTGCCTGGTAGGTTAAGGTAGGCTGCAGGTGACGTGTGGTAATACATCACTTAAGATACACACACACACACACACACACACACACACACACACACACACACACACACACACACACACACACACACACACACACACACACACACACACACATGCCGTGCAGGGAAAGAGATTCATATACACACTATTATCATATTTTTGTCAATAACTTTTCATCTTTTCTTTTCGAGCCTGACTTTTATTTTAGCCAGTAAGAACATCTCCTTCCCTCCCTTCTTTTCTCCCTCCTTACCTTCCTCCCTCTTCCCTCCTGTTTCTTCCTCCAATCCTTCCAATCGTGGCTTCTCATGCAGCTACGACTGGCCAGTCACGTGCCTCCAATCCTTGCTAATCCAATAACACACTCGAGAAAGAAGGGAAGAAAAAATGCATTATAGAGGTCACTGCTTCACCTGGAATCCCCTTAATTAACCCAAGACAGGTAATTGCTTTCTTAATTCACCTGAAGGAAAATACCTAACACTTATTTCTTTCTTAACATTTTTCATACTCCCCCTATTTTTCCCGTCCCGCGTGTTTCACCCTTCGGGAAAAGAGCCACAAGGGCCTTTGGGATCCGCAGCCCATCCTCTGCTGCCTTAACAACATCTAACGACGCCGAAAAATTATAAAGCGATACCAGGCTGTCTGTCCGTCCGCCTGTCTGTCTGCGGCTTCGGGAGGGTAATGGTTTTACGCCAAGACGAGGAGAAGGCCACGCAGAGCAAGGCAGGCCAGGGCAGGGCAGGGTAGCTCTTGGTAATTAGAAGAAAAAGGCGCTGACGTAAAGAAAGGAGGATGGCGATGGAAGCAAGAGTGGAGGATGGCGATGAAAGAGAGGAGAATGTCGATAGAAGTAAGAGAGAGGATTGGAAGGAAAATGTTCAATGGATAAGACATGAATAATGAAATTGAAGGATATGAGGAGAAAAAATGGTAGGAGGAATACAGAAAGAAAAGAAATATGGAAAGAGGAAGAAAATAAAAGCAGGATGATAAATGATGCAACATGGAGTCAGAAAACAAAAAAATATGAAAAGAATAATGAAAAAAATATGAAAAGGATAATGCGTGGATGTAACACAGGCAAGAAAGACGATGATGAGAGAGGGATGGAAAGAGGAAGATAAAAGGATGCAGCACTGAAGAAAATAGAGGATAGAAAAAAAGAGTAAAGAAAGAGAATGATAAGATTAAAACACGGTATATAATGATGGAAGGAAAGATGAGAGGAGGAGGGGAAAAGTGATATAAGGACGCAAAATGAAAGAGTGTGATAGAAAGAGAAAAATATGAGCGAGGAATCAGGTGAAAGGAGGATGATAAGAGAAGAGGAAGAGATGGAAAGGAATGATAAGGGAAGAGGAAGATGAGAAGGGATACTTAGAAAAGCTGATTTAGTGGCAAATTCTTGGGAGAGAGAGAGAGAGAGAGAGAGAGAGAGAGAGAGAGAGAGAGAGAGAGAGAGAGAGAGAGAGAGAGAGAGAGAGAGAGAGAGAGAATCAAGTTATCATCAATATTTATTTCTTTGATCACCGCAATTTACCTGAATTTATTTATACATTCACTTGTCTCTCTCTCTCTCTCTCTCTCTCTCTCTCTCTCTCTCCTGTATTCAAAAACCTATAACTCGATGTGCGTACACTCGTCCTTCCCTCCTTTCTCTCCATCGTTCCTCCTTTCTCTCCGTCCCTCCGTCCCTTCTCTCCATCTCTCCCTTCCTTCCTCACGCCGCGAGCATAAAGTAAGTCGTAGGGGCCAAAAGTGTCTCCTAAAAGTAACCTTCACGGCCTCTTAAACGCAACGCCCAACCCATATAAGTAAGTCATCAAAAGTACTCGAGCAATTAACAAGAGGAGGAGGAGGAGGAGGAGGAGGAGGAGGAGGAGGAGGCATAGGTATAGATAGACAAGAGTAATGAATATGATTTTCTATGTGTGAAATTGATGCCTGTGTGTGTGTGTGTGTGTGTGTGTGTGTGTGTGTGTTAGGATGCGCAAGGTGGTAGGTTTTCTGTGTGCACGACCCCCACTAGTCTCAGTCTCTCGTCTCTCTCTCTCTCTCTCTCTCTCTCTCTCTCTCTCTCTCTCTCTCTCTCTCTCTCTCTCTCACACACACACACACACACACACACACACACTGCTGCCCGATCCCCTCCCACATTCCATCACTTGCACTTCCAGCCCATTCCCACGCCCCCTTTCCCCTTCCTCTCCTCCCCATCACCTATTCCTCCCTCCTCCTCCTCCTTCTCCTTCTTCTCCTCCTCCTCCTCCTCCTCCTCCTCCTCCTCCTCCTCCTCCACACTCCTCACCTCTCCACCACCACACCCTCTCCTCCCCGTCCTTCTAATATCCCTCCTCCGTTCTCCCTCCCCATTCTTTGCTATCCCCATTCCATCCCCCCTCCTACCCCCTCCTACACACACACACACACACACACACACACAGGGCGGGCGGGCGTGTGTGGGCGCCTAAACCTGTATGGTCATGGAAGGGAAGAAGTGAGACCCGTGAGTCACCAAAACGAGCGATTACAGATAGCGACAAGGACGATAAAAAAAGGAGCGATAACTATTCATGCCCAAGTAATGCCTCATGTTTTCGTTCAGCGGGTCGTAAATCATCGGCAAGGAAGGTGAGCGGGAGGGAGTCGTGATACTCTTTTGATAGTCTATTTGAGGCCTTTTTGGTTCGCCTCTTCTTGCTACTCACAGTGGCGGGGTAGTGGACGAAATCAAATGGGAAAAAGAGGGAAGTTTATGTGGCTGGATGGTGTGTGTGTGTGTGTGTGTGTGTGTGTGTGTGTGTGTGTTATAGTATTTCCTCTCTCTCTCTCTCTCTCTCTCTCTCTCTCTCTCTCTCTCTCTCTCTCTCTCTCTCTCTCTCTCTCTCTTAACCCGGCAACGCCCGTCTGAGTTGGCAGTGACGTCATCTTCATCATTTTTAGTTATGGTGTTCAGTAATCCAGTCTTTCTTATCCTTCATCTTCCTCCACACATATTCCATTATTACCTATCATTCCCTCCTCTAACACTCTCTTTATCATTTTTCTTCATCTTTCTGATCTTTTTATTGTTTGGTTTCAGTACTTTTAAGCTCTTCCATCCTTTTCTTTCCTACCGATATATTTCCATCACTGTTTCTTTGCACATTCTATTCTACGTGTCATTCTCTTTACTAATAACTTCATCGCCCTTTTATGTTTTTGATCCTTGGTTTTCGTCATTCCACGTTGCTCCTCTCCCATCTCTCCTACCAACATATCTCCATCACTCCATCCCACAGTTCTTCACTATAGTTTTCCCTCCATTTCTCCATCCTCTCTTTCTTCCAGCATATTCCATTCTTACTATTCCTCCACAATTCTTTCTACTATCTCGTTTTTTTTTTTTTTTTTATGTCCCTCCTTTACTCTCCTCCCGCCTTCGCCAACTCTTTACTCCCCTCCCGCCTTCGCCAACTCTCCTGCATTCCTTTGTGATTGTTTCTCCCATTAAATCTTCACCTCTGCGATTTTCTTTCTTTGTCCTTCCATATTTTCTTTTTCTTAATTTTTTTTTCTCCATTTTAGTTACGCTTCCTAAATTTGGTAAACGTCTCTGATACTGATGTTGGTGATGATGATATCTATGATTACTACTACCACTACTATTTCTAATACTAATAATACTACTATTACTACTACTATTACTACTACTACTACTACCACTAGAACTATTACTACCACTACTACTACTACTACTACTACTACTACTACTACTACCATTACTACTACAGTACCACCATCATCATCATCATTATTACTACCACGACTATTGCTATCACTATCACCACCACCACCATTACACCACCACCACCACCACCACCACCACCACCACCACTGCTGCACCACCAGCTGCACCACCACCACCACCACCACCACCACCACCACCACCACTACCACCACCACCACCACCACCACCACCACCACCACCACCACCACCACCAATACCAATAATAATAATAATAATAATAATAATAACAATGATATCACTGCTGCCACCATTACCACCACCACCACCACTGCACCACCTGCTACCACCACCACCACACACCACCACTACACCACCACCACCACTACCACTACTGCTACTACTATTACTACTACTACTGTACCACCATCATCATCATTACTACCACGACTATTTCTATCACTATCACTACTACTACTACTACTACTACTACTACTACTAAAAGCAATACCCCCGCAACAAGACAAAGGGATCACTGAAGAACTTACCACAGATGTTTCTTATATCAAAACAATAATTATGATGAAAGACTAGACGAATAAAATACAATAGGAGTTGTCAAAATAGTTCACACCTCGACGCTCACATGAAAACTGGACTCCTTCATTAAGGCTATATAGAGTTGCTGGGTTTTGTTGGAACTTTGTACTAAGATAAAGAAAAAAAAAATACAACTTACTCTTGCTTGCTCGCTCACCATGACAAACGATTTCTTGTGTATGATTTATTTTTTTTTTTTACTTTTTTTGTAACTAATCTCTTTTTTTCCTGCTATTGTTGTTCTTGTTATTTTTTTTTCTCTCTACACCTTTTTCTTCTTCGCTTTTTTTTTCTTCACACATAACACTTCTACAACTCCTTATCTCCAAATCTATATATATTCCTCCTCCTCCTCCTCTTCCTTCTCCTCTACAGATTTTCTCACTCCTGCATCTTCCAATATTCCTCCTGCTGGTACTCTCCTTCTGCTGCCCTGCTGCTATCCTCTTCCCACGCTCTCTCCTGTCCCATTTCACGCCCCCTCATATACCCTGTCTGGACACTCACACAACTCACACCTCCCACGCGTAGGGAAAACTTGTTCTAACTCGCACTAATCTCCCTAGTTTTTGTCTGTCTGCTCTCTCTCTCTCTCTCTCTCTCTCTCTCTCTCTCTCTCTCTCTCTCTTAGCCTTGTGTAAGCGTATTAGTAGTCATAAGATATTCTCCCTTTTCTCCTTCTCCTTCTCCCTTCTCCTTCCACGTGCTCACCTATGCTCCCTTCTTCCCCCATCCCTCTCCCTCCCCTGCCATCACAGTCTTGTTACTCACCCTAAGCATCAGGTGGTAATCTCAGGCGGGCGAGGTGCAGCAGGTGGCACGCGCGTCACCTGAGAATAGGCGACAGGTGGGTTGCGAAGGCTACGTCCCAACGGCCAGGTGGTGTCGCAGCCTCGCCGCCTCTCCTCTTTTCACTTATCCTACAACTCCTCCTCCTACTCCTCTGCCTCATTCCTTCTCTTCTCCCCTGCTTGCTCCTTCTCTTCTTCCTTCCCTTCTACTCTTTTCTTTTTGGCAAATAGTTCAACTGGTCCTACAAGTATTCTCCTACTGCTTCTCCTCTCCCTCCTCCTCCTCCTCCTCCTCCTCCTCCTCCTCACCATCCTACTCCTTCTTCTCCGCCTTATGCTCCCCCTCTGTCTCCTCCTCCTCTTCCTCTCCCTCCTCTTCCACAGGTAGAAACGCGTTGGTGGTCACGTGGCCTCACTGTCTCAGAGCTGTCTGCAGAGTAGGAGGAGGAAGAGGAGGGTGGGAGAGGAGGAGGTGGAGAAGTGGTGGGGGAGGAGAGGTGCCCTTGAAGACACGGAGGAAGGAGAATAGAGGATGGGAGGGAGTGGTAGGAGGAGGAGGAGGAGGAGGAGTAGGAGGAGGAGGAGGAGGAGGAGGAGGAGGAGGAGGAGGAGGAGGAGGAGGAGGAGGAGGAGGAGGAGGAGGAGGAGGCGAAGGAGGATAAGAATGCATACAGCGAAAAAGAAAGGAAAGATCCAGAGAAGGAGGAGGTGAAGGAGGTAGAAGAGGTGGAGGCGACGGAGAAGGAACAGAAACACGAGTATATAGGAAAGGAAATTTGTCCAGGATACGAGAGAGAGAGAGAGAGAGAGAGAGAGAGAGAGAGAGAGAGAGAGTGCACCATAAACATTTCCGCAACACAAAAATCCTCATTAAACAGTAAGTAACCCGCCCTTCCCTACTCTCTCTCGCCCACCTCCAACACGTCACCTCCCTCCTATCTCGTAATTCTGCCATAATCTCCCACCCTTATCTCCACTATCTCCACGCCCCTCACACATACCCACAGTCTTATGCCTCAAGATAAGAGACATATTAATCTCTGGTGTCTCCCCCTCCCCCTTCCCTACCACCCCCCTGTCAGTAGGGCGCCGGCATCGCACAGAGAGATAAGCAGCATTCGATGGCAGCTAATACGTGACGAGGCTTATCACTTGCTATCACTACCCGAGATTATAATTAATTCTACCTCTAAGACAGCCTCGGCTACCGCAAAATGTGTGTGTGTGTGTGTGTGTGTGTGTGTGTGTGTGTGTGTGTGTGTGTGTGTGTGTGTGTGTGTGTGTGTGTGTAAGAATCATGTACATTGTCTGAGCCACTATTCAGTCCAATGTCAACGGGAAGAAAGAGATATTTCCTTATGTTTGAACAGTAGTGCTAGTAGTAGTAGTAGTAGTAGTAGTAGTAGTAGTAGTAGTAGTAGTAGTAGTAGTAGTAGCAGCAGCAGCAGCAGCAGCAGCAGCAGCAGCAGCAGCAGCAGCAGCAGCAGCAGCAGCAGCAGCAGCAGCAGCAGCAGCAGCAGCAGCAGCAGCAGCAGCAGCAGCAGCAGTAGTAGTAGTAGTAGTAGTAGCAGTAATAATAATAATAATAATAATAATAATAATAATAATAATAATAATAATAACAACAACAATAATAATAATAATAATAATAATAATAATAATAATAATAATAATAATAATAATAATAATAATAATAATAATAATAATAATAATAATAATAATAATAATAATAATAATAACAACAATAACAACAACAACAACAACAACAACAACAACAACAACAACAACAATAATAATAATAATAATAATAATAATAATAATAATAATAATAATAATAATAATAATAACAATAACACTTGGTTCCTTTGTAAATATTTTCCGAAATTGTACAAATGAAACATTCTACCTTTGAGAGCAAGTACCAAGTTTTCTCACGACCAAATAATTCCTCTAACACACACTATACTTAATTACAGACCCTCACATTTATTACGCTGAAGTTCCATGGAGATAAAATAGTCTCAAACCAAGTACAAATATCAAATCTTACAAGTGTACCTCTATGTAATTACTAAATCTCTTTAATTATTATTTTCTTTTTGATACACACAAGTTAAAGTTTCTAAATACACTTTCTACCAACACGTTACACGGTAGGCATTTCCTTGAGACCACTGAGAGCACTCCTTTAGGTCACGTCTCCTTGCAGCGTAGAGCAAACACCTCATGGCCAGACAAACCCACGCCACACCAGCCCACGCGAGGCCAGGCCCTGTGTGGTGTGCAGGCGTGGTGGTGCAGCATGGGTGGAGGCGTGCTTTGGTGAAGGGATGTGGAAGGGGTTTTGTTAGTGAGTGGAGTGGCTTACTGTGTTATTGTGGTGTGTGTGATGTGGTGTGGTGGTGGTGGGAGGGTTGGGCGTGGGTGGGCGTGGTCAGGGAAGAAGTGAGGTGGGCGTGAGGGTAATATGCAGGGAGGCACCAAATAGTGATTTAATAGTTTGTTTACAGTGGTGTAAAATGAACCGTGTGTGTGTGTGTGTGTGTGTGTGTGTGTGTGTGTGTGTGTGTGTGTGTGTGTGTGTGTGTGTGTGTGTGTGTGTGTGTGTGTGTGTGTGTGTGTGTGTGTGTGTGAGGGAGCAACACCCTCACAACTGTAACCTTTGCCGCAGAATTTATAAGAACACGCACGGAAAAAAAGAGAATAATAACACGGAGTGAAAAATTCATGTCTGCCCACCTATTGTGTCTGCCACGGGAGGGAGATGACCTTCAGGGAGGAGGAGGAGGAGGAGGAAGAAGAAGGAGGAGGAGGAGGAGGAGGAGGAGGAGGAGGAGGAGGAGGAGGAGGGGAGGAGGAGGAGGAAAACAGAGCGAGGACGAGGACTGGGATTAGGTCTGAGAAGCAAGTTTAGTCTGCGTGCAAAAGTTAAAAATTATATACAAGTTTTCAGGAATCTTCATCTGATAATGGATGAATAAGTAGATAATAAAAAGAAAATATAGAATCCACATTAAGGTGGCGATCAAGTCCTATTGGTTGCATGCGAGTGGTGGTTAATTCAGATTTAACACATGACGAGACTGAGAGAGAGAGAGAGAGAGAGAGAGAGAGAGAGAGAGAGAGAGAGAGAGAGAGAGAGAGAGAGAGAGAGAGAGAGAGAGAGAGAGAGAGAGAGAGAGAGAGAGAGAGAGAGAGAGAGAGAGAAACTAATGCAAAATGAAGAAACAGGGAAGAGAAATACACTGCATGACTTAAATTGAAAAGAAAACAAGATAAGAACAGAAATAAAAAGGAGGAAAAGAAAAGGCAACGGGATGAGAGAGAGAGAGAGAGAGAGAGAGAGAGAGAGAGAGAGAGAGAGAGAGAGAGAGAGAGAGAGAGAGAGAGAGAGAGAGAGAGAGAGAGAGAGAGAGGGGGAGGGATAAAGGAATGAAGGTAGTAGAAGGCAAAGTGACAAGGGAAGCTGTTTATCCATCAGCGTTGCAATAAAGGAGCCACAGTAGCATGCACGACTGGCTCCTTAACTTGCACGTTCTATTCATCGCTGCGGGAAGCATAAACTGATCATTACAGAAGGGAAAAGTGAGCAAAAATAATCAGCGATCAGGTCACGTAATATTTTAGCGCTGCGGGCCGTGGATTGCATAAGGATTGACTGTCACTCCTCTGCGCATCACCGCCGCCGCAGCTAAAAGGTGTGGCGCGTCCTTCATTAATGCAGGGCACAGACTTCGTTCCGCCAGGTTAGTGTACAGCCTTTAATAAGCACAGTTCCTGCTCACCTCAGCGTTGCCTTCACGACCCCACAGTGACCTGCCCTCGACAAACAGGTCAACGGATTTTTTATTCACCATGGTCTCTCTCTCTCTCTCTCTCTCTCTCTCTCTCTCTCTCTCTCTCTCTCATACACACACAAAACATTTTACTCGTACCCTTTTTTATCGAGTCTCTTGTATTTCCTCCTCCGCCTTCTCCATATCCTATTTTTATTTTTCCCCTTCTTCGTTTTCTTTTCTTTCTTCTTTTCTCCTTCGTATACTTCTCCTCCTCCTCCTTTTCTTACTCCTACACCTTTCGTCTCCTTTTCCTCCTCCTCCTCTTCCTCTTCCTCCTCTTCCTTCCTCCTCCTCCTCCTCCTCTTCTTCCTTCCTCTTCCTCCTCCTCCTCCTTCCTCCTCCTCCTCCTTCTCCTCCTCCTCCTCCTCCTCCTCCTCCTCCTCCTCCTCCTCCTCCTCCTCCTGCTTCTCCCCTGCATTGGACACCAGAGGCCCCATAGGGTTAGGGAGGATGGGGAAGGAGGGAAAGTCCAGTGTCTCGAAGGGTAATTGTGGGAGACTCACATAACACTCCCTAATAATTTGACCAAAAAGATAGTAACATCAAAAAGGAGGCGGAAAGAAGTATGAGCATGGGAAGGAAGAGGAGGAGGAGAGTGGGAATGAATATTAGAAGAGGAATATTTGTGAAGTACAGGGAAGATGTGGGTGTGTTTAAATTCGTAATATGGGAAAAAAAAAAAAGGAGTGGGAAAATGTAGAGGAGGAAGAAGAACGCAAAGAAAGAGCAAATGGCAGTAGTTTTGTTGGTTTTATGGGACTGATTGTGGAGACTACACTATCCACGGTAGGAGAAAGGGATAGTAAAGGTGAAGGCTACTCCCCATACACCGCTTCCTGCAGCTAGAGTAGTGTGAAGAAACAACGTGGATAAGAAATAAGAAATAAGAGACAAGAGCCAACACTACTGCTGTGTCTATGCAACGCTCAGCAACTCTCAACACCTTAGTGAAGAGACATTTCCATACTTAAGTAAATTCGAATGTAATCTTATTTGAATTTACATTGATATTGGATGATACCTTTGTTGTAGTTTGAATTTAGAAACTTTCCCAGTCTGATTTTCATTGTTGTGCTGTTCATGGCATTAGAAAGTAAAGAATTCATAACGTCACCAACCTCAATGAAGTGTTTAAGTTTGAAGGGAGTTAGCAGCGCAGAACTCCAGTACAGAGGCTTCCACCAAATGTTTCACGGGCTGCTGCGCCACTGACCTGAAAAGAATCCATAATTATCTTAGCTTTCTTATGTTCGTGCAATAACCGACAAATCATCAAAATACAAGACTAAAATCGTAAATAAGCTTCGTAAGAAAAGCGTAAGAGGCAACTATACTTATTGTATATTCCTGAAAACCAAGCTAGATCGTTGAACATCTTATGACATAGCAAGTCTCTCTCTCTCTCTCTCTCTCTCTCTCTCTCTCTCTCTCATGAGACAGCCTAGTCTCATGAAAATGTTTAACTTGTTCTATTAGAATCTTTTTTAGTAAGTTAGTACGTCTCTTTTACAGAACAACCTGAAAACAAATTTGCAGCAAATTGCATCACTTCAAGGCAGAAGACGTCCTTGGGCTGAGATAGGCTTGTTTCTGCTGCCAGTCAGTTACACTCGAGACGTCAGTGAGGAGGAAAGATTCAAGAGCTGCTTCAAAAAATAAGATTAGATGCAATATCCACGCCATCACGGCCTATGTATATGTGGGTCAAGAGATGCAGATATTTGTCCCAGACATTTTGTTAACTCTATTGATCTTTTAGGGAATTGACAATCAAGTGAGCCTGTTTTTTTTTGTTATGCCCTTGGCCAGCTTCTATTCCATAAGAAAAAAAAAAAAAAAGCAAAGGAAGAGCAGTAACTACTAAATTGTAAATAATAGTATGTCAGAGCTCATCTTCAGGCGAGAACTGTTCTTTAGCGTCAGTCACCTCTAGAGCACATTTCTTATACGAAATTTTACAAGAATTTAATTCACAAGATATTTACGTGCAACAAATGAATATGTTTCCAAGACTTCAGTTTGAGTTGAAATTTTCTAGATGGCAGGTGGAAATCATTTGCGTTATCTTTTTCTTTTTTTTTAAGTAAGAGAAAAATATAATGTTGTATTGTTGAAAAATATGCCTTGGTTTTCAAGAAAATACAATAACGAATTATCTTTTCACCTCTCTTAAATTTTTGCTGTAAATTTTAAAACCTACATTAGTTTTATGTGCTGATATTTTGACGAACGTAGGAGAGCCACAATAATTTAGCGTTCTTTCCACTACCTTGGTGTAGTGAGGGAGAACTTTCAAAGTCCCCTATTGTCTTTGGGCTGTTTTGTCTTTCTGTTATGTGTGATCAATCAACTGCGATTCTTTATTACTATCCCATAATCATTTGAATATTAAAATACATCAACCAGATCACCTCATATGTTTCGATTTGAAGGGAATATTTCTTGGAAGAAATGTGATTTTAGTTGCTCAATATTGTAATTTTCTAGCCTTTCAGTGTTTTCTTCCAATACAAGGAACAAAAGCTACACACAGTCCTCAAGATGGAGTCAAGCAAACGAATAGCATGGTTTCAATATAACATTTCTTGATTTGTTTTCGAAGATACGTCTAATATAAATTTTCACGAGCTCTTGAGCAATGCTGGTTGAGCTTCAGATAATTTTATACAGATGGGCTTCTGAATTTAATTTCCTTACTGCACGAAGTTGTTGGTCACTCATTAAATAATATTAAATTATGATCATATAATTATTAACTAATTACTACCACTGTGAAGTACCTTTCCTCTTTCAACATTACATTTCATTTGCCACTTGGTGACGAAATAAGTTAATCGATCCAGGCTTGCGAGGCTTCTTCGTATTGTGTTATATTGGAGGAGAAGGAGGAGGAGGAGGAACATTAAGAAAGAACAAACATGCCTTGCTGTTTGTTCATTACTGTGTGATATTTGATATTGATATTTTGAATTAAATAATATACGGCAAAAGCTATAAAGATTCTTTTCATTTACTGTATCACCCACTTAGGATTAATAGAAAAAAAAATCATGCACTGTGAAAAAAAAGACAAAATAAACCTGAGACAGGTTCATTACCTCTGCACAGTGCTACACAACCACCAGTAACATCTGTAAGGCACTATTTCACTGATTCACCTGAATGAATTTAACTGTTCCTTAGTAATGATCTTAATTGTCAGTTGAAGACCAAAAACCTATCAAATCCATTCTTAAATACTGTTATTGTTGTGCTGCTGACGACGACAAAGGAAGGTAAAGTGCCCCAAAGCTATCTTTTTGATTAAAGTAAGATCGTAAAGGATTGTTTTTGTTTATGGAGAAGGTGAGAAAAATAAGGCTGCATAGACGGAGGAGGAGGAGGAGGAGGAAGCTCTTTATTTTCCCTTATATTATGAAGTACACACGTTTTTCTATGTGACCACTGCTGTTTTGATATAACACACACAAATTTTGTATATTTAAAGTTTCGTTTTCTGTAACAATCAATCTATATACAAGTAAGAGGATTAATTTTCCAAAAGAGTTTGTTGTTAATTTGCATTCAAGCGTTTAATTCATTCTGCAGAGTTTCAACTGAATTACTGTTTACGATTCCAAAAGTCAACGCAATTAAAAAATCTCGCTTCCATAAATTTCAAACTCTTCGGTATAGCCTTACACCAATCGTTTCGTACGAGACTGGAACCGCCCGAGATAGAAATTAATATGAACAGATGTCTAAAATGATGCATCTCGTAAAAACTTTAACTCTTGAGTCACATCCCTGTCAACCTGCATCTGTCTGGGTAAAGAAACCTAATTCTTCGTATACTAATAATTTACAAACATTTTAGTACCTCTACGCTTTAGCTATTCATTATTCTTATTTGTTTATTCATTTACTGTATTATAATTGTTTACATTATTTTTGTAATATAGTCACCAAAACTGCACACAGTACTCTAGTTGAGACCGCGCAAGTAAATTATATGAAACAGGTGTAACATTCTGATTAAGTTTAAAACTCCTTCCTTTGGGTCCTACATATCTATCTGTATCTTTACCATTTCCGTGCAATGCTCACTCGGCCTTTAGGTTCTTCGTTACCGCGACACGATTACTTTTTTTTTTACCTCTTCGGCAGATGACAGTGATATATCAGTTATGACATAATTTGTGTAAACATTGTTATTTCTGATATGAAGTCCGATACACTTTTTCCGCATTTTCTCATTTGCCATTTTCCCTCCAACTTGCCAATGCATGGAGGTCACACTGTACGAGTAGTTTGTCACTGTAGTTGATGTTGTTATTGTGATGTCTTCAGCGAATTCAGATATTTTACAGTTATTTCCTTTGTTTATGTACATAATAAAGCGCAGTGTATAAAAAAAAGTAACCTTGGGAAGCGCAGTTGTTAACACAATGCCAATACATCTTTTTTCGTAATGATGATGATGAGTGATGACGATGAGAATGAGGATGAGGAAAATGAGGTAAAACAAGAAGAAAAAGAAAAAGAGGACGAAGAAGAAGAAGAAGAAGAAGAAGAAGAAGAAGAAGAAGAAGAAGAAGAAGATGATGATGATGGTGAAGAAGAAGAAGAAGAAGAAGAAGAAGAAGAAGAAGAAGAAGAAGAAGAAGAAGAAGAAAGAAAAGAAGAAGAAGAAGAAAAGAAGAAAAGAAAAGAAAAAGAAAAAGAAAAGAAAAGAAAAGAAGAAGAAGAAGAAGAAGAAGAAGAAGAAGAAGAAGAAGAAGAAGAAGAAGAAGAAGAAGAAGAAGAAGAAGAAGAAGAAGAAGAAGAAGAAGAAGAAGAAGAAGAAGAAGAAGAAGAAGAAGAAGAAGAAGAAGAAGAAGAAGAAGAAGAAGAAGAAGAAGAAGAAGAAGAAGAAGAAGAAGAAGAAGAAGAAGAAGAAGAAGAAGAAGAAGAAGAAGAAGAAGAAGAAGAAGAAGAAGAAGAAGAAGAAGAAGAAGAAGAAGAAGAAGAAGAAGAAGAAGAAGAAGAAGAAGAAGAAGAAGAAGAAGAAGAAGAAGAAGAAGAAGAAGAAGAAGAAGAAGAAGAAGAAGAAGAAGAAGAAGAAGAAGAAGAAGAAGAAGAAGAAGAAGAAGAAGAAGAAGAAGAAGAAGAAGAAGAAGAAGAAGAAGAAGAAGAAGAAGAAGAAGAAGAAGAAGAAGAAGAAGATGATGGTGATGAAGAAGAAGAAGAAGAAGAAGAAGAAGAAGAAGAAAGAAAGAAAGAAAGAAAGAAAGAAAGAAAGAAGCAGAAGCAGAAGAAAAAACAGATAATGATGATGATGATAATGCTGCTGCTGCTGCTGATGATGATGATAATGATGCTGAAGATGATGATGTAATATAGAAGGAAGCTGAAGAAGGGGTCTAAACAAGAGAAGAAGAATGAGAAGGGAGTATGAGAAAGGGATTCAGTATGGAGGGACAAATAAGGAATGAACGTAAGAGAAGGCGTGTGAGAATGAGCACGATAGAGAGGCCAAGACAACCTTCCACTGTCCTCGTGTTCGTGGCACAGGCGAACTTGGAGTGTTTAGCTGATAACTGTTGCATTGTCTTATTGATGCAAGTCACTCATAAAGTAGAGAGAGGCGTGATGCTGGTGACTGCGACGTGAGGCTCGAGGACGGCCGGGCATAAGAGAAGGTGTCTTTACTGCCACAGCAATACCACCATCAACAACAGGAGAAGCAGAAGAGAGGGAGGGAGGGAGGGAAGAGAACAATTAAATTTACATACTTGAATCCAAGGGAAGCTGTTCACCTTAACATGTACGCATGCGTCTGTAGGTGCTCACTCACTCACTCACACACACACACACACACACACACACACACACACACACACACACACACACACACACACACACACACACACACACACACACACGTGAAATATTGAGTTAAATCCTCTTATGTATACACGTATGTAAATGCAGTTAAAAAGAAATCCACTAACAACCACCACCTCCTCCACCACCATCACCACCACCACCACAACAACAACAACAATAACAGCAAAAACAACAACCACAACAACAACAATAACGCTCCCACCCGCCCTCCCTCCCATCCCTAAAACACAGGAAGTGAGTGAGGCACGCCCCCTTTCACCCCTCCCCCTCTGGTCCGTCTGGCCACCGTAATGAGAGAGAGAGAGAGAGAGAGAGAGAGAGAGAGAGAGAGAGAGAGAGAGAGAGAGAGAGAGAGAGAGAGAGAGAGAGAGAGAGAGAGAGAGAGAGAGAGAGAGAGAGAGAGAGAGAGAGAGAGAGAGAGAGAGAGAGTGAATTATAGCTTTCCTGGGCAGCTCCGTGACCCCGCCGGCGTGACCTTGGAGCTCCTGGTAACCTGGTTGGCGCCGCGCAGGTGACCTTGGCGGGGAGGAAGCACACCTGTTGGAGTCACTCATGTTTGATGACTATCACTAGTAGTGCATTGTCTTTCCTTCCACCCCGATGATTCTTGCGGCTTTCATCCTATCCTTCATTACACGCTTCATTACTAAACACTGTGTTTATACGTACTTTCCAAATTAATATATTGCATTGTTTTCCATCACCCTTTATTATTTTCTCTTTCGTTATATGACTTTTATACTGAAACAAGTTATTTTTTCTTATCTATAGTGAACTTTTCCTAAATAAATACAATACAAAAACAGATTGTATTGCTTTCCATCAATATTTGCGATACATCGCCAATGAAAATGGAAGAAGTATTAATGAAAGTATTCTTTGTGTGTGTGTGTGTGTGTGTGTGTGTGTGTGTGTGTGTGTGTGTGTAATTCACCTCGGTCGTCTGCTGGTCACCCAACCAGTCTTCACCATTACGGAGCGAGCTCAGAGCTCATACACCGATCTTCGGGTAGGACTGAGACCACAACACACTCCACACACCGGGAAAGTGAGGCCACAACCCCTTGAGTTACATCCCGTACCTATTTACTGCTAGGTGAACAGGGGCTGCACATTAAGAGGCTTGCCCATTTGCCTCGCCGTGCCGGGATTCGAACCTGGGCCTCTCGATTGTGAGTCGAGCGTGCTAACCACTACACTACGCGGTGTGTGTGTGTGTGTGTGTGTGTGTGTGTGTGTGTGTGTGTGTGTGTGTGTGTGTGTGTGTGTGTGTGTGAATTTCATATTTCATTAATACTTCCTCCATATCCATTTCCATTCAAGGTTTGATGAACAAATATCCAAATTGTATGTATCTTTGAGAGTCAACATGTTAGGTACCGTTACTTCGCCATTTATGTTCTTTTAAGGTGCTCATACGGTCAATCATTTCATCAATATACTTTTCGCACATGCCTAGATTCAGTGTTTCCTTAGCCAATACCATCCTGACGAGTTTCCATAAAAGTGATCACGTTTCATTATTTTCTACTCGTAAGTGCTGAAGAAATTGATTACAGCAAGAAACTAAAATATAACAGTGAATACCAATATACATGAAACCTTACTTAAATAATTTTATTCATAGTTTTATTCTTCGTCTCATCTTCTCATTTAAACATTATTATTAAGCGAACATTTTACACGAACGATGACAAATAACATTCAGTATATCTTCATTATCTTTTTTGTCATATCTTTTTTTTTCCCTTATCATATTTATACCAAAGCAGCGCGTCACCTTTAAATCAAGGACACTGTTAAGGCCAATGACTTCATTACCTCCCTTGTAATTTCCATTATTCCATGACCGTGTAGCACAACGGAACATGTTTATCGCAATGTTTGGAATAAAAAGAAAAAACTTCACCAATTATACGCCGACCACTACTTGCAATGGGTTGTAAATCTCATGTAAATTATGCAACGAGTCTCTTCATTACAACACAGCATTCCTGTCTGAAACTATGAAAACAATGAAGACATCCGACAAATCACCTGATCTATCGAACACTGATCCTTTTCATTCTTCGCTATGACTTTATACAAAACCAGGAGTAGATAGTGGTCTTTTTGTGAGATTTCCTCGAAGACGCTAACCCTGATTACAAACTGATGAAAAATCCCCGGAATCGTGAGGAAAAAGACACCGCAGAAGGAGAGCAATAAAAAATGGTTACATGTTAATAAGCAGTGTTTTCTCCTTGGTCACACACACACACACACACACACACACACACACACACACACGGGCTCGTCGACCTTCTCCCCACCCACTAAGTACCTCCAGCAGGAAACCTCGACGCTTAGGGCGATGGTGATGAACGCCAAGCCGCGGCCCGCACTGACTCCTCCCTCACCGCACCGAGGAGAGGAAAAAAAAATAATAAATAAAAAAAAAAAATCGTAAAAAGAGACGGTTTATATAATGCAATGGTTGTGGTGTTGAGACAGACATACATATATACAGAGAGAGAGAGAGAGAGAGAGAGAGAGAGAGAGAGAGAGAGAGAGAGAGAGAGAGAGAGAGTCTTATCTTCTCATACACACATACACATACACAAATAGAAAAAAAAAAAAGAAGACACGTTTACCTAATTTCCGAAGCAAGGATAGACCAGAATTTCCTGACTTGTCCCAAAATCAACTCCTGAACGGAAAATCCCCTTAAATGTCATGCCTGTCTCCTCACCCACCCTGAAAGAAAAAAAAAAGGTCTTGCTCACAGATATTGGTTCACATGTTTCCTTATATTTCCTAGAACCTCGAAGTACATAGACGTTGTATATAGTGAGTCTCTCTCTCTCTCTCTCTCTCTCTCTCTCTCTCTCTCTCTCTCTCTCTCTCTCTCTCTCTCTCTCTCTCTCTCTCTCTCTGTGTGTGTGTGTGTGTGTGTGTGTGTGTGTGTGTGTGTGTGTGTGTGTGTGTGTGTGTGTGTGTGTGTGTGTGTGTGTGTGTGTGTGTGTGTGTGTGTGTGTGGGAACCTTCTTGTTTTGCAGGGCGGCCTCGCTACCGAGATCAAGGTGTACTCAGGTAAAGAAGAACAACAGGTGGACAGCGACAGATTACTCCCAACAGGTTGATCAGTATACAACAGTCTGGTTAATTAAAGCGTTGTCTTCCTGGTGAACGCGACAAAAAACACAATGCTTCACAGTGTAGCCTCGACCCTGCTTGACTCCAATCCAGACAGTTAATGGACGCTCACCATCACACCAACGCCAGGTGAGAAATTACTGTAGAAAGAGAAAGAGAGAGAGAGAGAGAGAGAGAGAGAGAGAGAGACATACACACACACACACACACACACACACACACACACACACACACACACACACACACACACACACACACACACACACACACACACACACACACACACACACACACACACACACACACACATTGTAAGGGTATTTTGAAGGTTTTTCCTGCATATATCAATAATACATAATTACAATGTTTATAAACGTTTATATATAAATTAGAAAAAAAAGAGAAAACAAAAAGAACTGCCTCAAATATAGATGAGTGAGACTTGTACAGGAGAAGGAGGAAAATTAATTTGATAAAAAAATAATATAAAGGATGAGAGAACGAATATGGAAGGTAATGAGGATCAGAACAAGGAGATGGAGAAAAAAGTAAACATTGGCTCATACATATCAAGGCATCACAAGGACTGCAGGGAAGAAAAAGGCGAAATTAATGTACATGCTGAAACTCAATTTAGAACGAGTGTTGAGAGAGAGAGAGAGAGAGAGAGAGAGAGAGAGAGAGAGAGAGAGAGAGAGAGAGAGAGAGAGAGAGAGAGAGAGAGAGAGAGAGAGAGAGAGAGAGAGAGAGAGAGAGAAAATATATCACATCTACTTTTATTATTCCTTCTTTCCTTGTAAAATCGCTTAAAATATCCTAAGAAATATTATGAAATGGTCATTAATTCTCTCTCTCTCTCTCTCTCTCTCTCTCTCTCTCTTACACACACACACACACACACACACACACACACACACACACACACACACACACACACACACACACACACACACACACCACAGACAAAAATAGCCGTCTGTACATGAAAGCATAATCAAGCAGGGAATGAATGAAAAACAAGAATAACTCCTGGATGATAAAAACTTACCCCGGATACGAATTGGCAAAAGCGTGAAGAGGAGGAGATGAAGGAGAAGGAGGAGGAGGAGGAGGAGGAGGAGGAGGAAGAGGAGGAGGAGGAGGTTCTTATGAATGGATATGTAGGAATGGTACCAAAGTTCAAGGTGTGTAAACTATTAAATTATCTTACTCTTCATGTAGAATGAGTGGTAGCGGAGACAGGGAGCAAGGGAGAAAAGGGGGGAACACTCAGTAATAATGATCACAATTATATTTCCATTCATTACAGGGATGACAGTAATTGCAAGAAATACTCTGCCTTAAGGTTAACAAGGAAATGTACTGAACAAAAAATAGTATTGTTTGATTATTATGGTGTGTGTGTGTGTGTGTGTGTGTGTGTGTGTGTGTGTGTGTGTGTTGAGATATTTCTATCATGACCTATTATAAATTTTAACATCCTTCTAATTTTACTACTTCGTTTTCTTCTACTTCCTCTACTTTTCCTTTTCTTCTTCCTCTTTGTTTTACTTTTTCTTTCCTTCTTCTTTTTCACCCTCTTGTTCTTTCTTTCATCTTATTCTTCATTTCCTCTTTTCTTCTTTTTCTTCTTTCCTTTTCTTCTTTTTTCGCTTTTTCCTTTTATTTTATTCTCTTCTTTCTTTGCTCCTTTCTTTCTCTTCTTTTTCATCTTCAGCTTCCTCCTCCTCCTCCTTCTCCTCCTCCTCTTCCTCCTCCAACTCCTTTATCTTCTTCTCCTCCTCCTCCTCCTCCTCCTCCTTTATCTCCTCTTCCTCCTCCTCCTTCAAGCCTTCATTCCCCTGCCTATTTGTGATTGGTTATAAGTATGGCCACTTGCTCCGTGTGTTTTTCTCTCTCGCTTTTTATCAGGGTCTTCTCCTCCTCCACTATTATATCAGTCATTTTCTGGCGTGT